>NC_054468.1:134386171-134591171 GCF_017639515.1 Carcharodon carcharias | reverse complement strand
ACACCTACACGCACACACCTACACCTACACGCACACACCTACACACCTACACGCACACACCTACACACCTACACACCTACACCTACACACACCTACACCTACACACACACCTACACCTACACACACACCTACACCTACACACACACCTACACCTACACACACACCTACACCTACACACACACCTACACCTACACACACACCTACACCTACACACACACCTACACCTACACACACACCTACACCTACACACACCTACACCTACACACCTACACCTACACACCTACACCCACACCTACACCCACACACCTACATCTACACACACCTACACCTACACACACACCTACACACACACCTACACCTACACACACACCTACACACACACCTACGCACACACACACACCTACACACACCTACACCTACACACACACCTACACACACACCTACACCTACACACACACCTACACCTACACCTACACACACACCTACACCTACACCTACACACACACCTACACCTACACCTACACACACACCTACACCCACACCTACACACACACCTACACACACACCTACACACACACCTACACACACACCTACACACACACCTACCTACACCTACACACACACACCTACACCTACACACACACACCTACACCTACACACACACACCTACACCTACACACACACACCTACACCTACACACACACACCTACACCTACACACACACACCTACACCTACACACACACACCTACACCTACACACACACACCTACACACACACACACACACCTACACACACACACCTACACCTACACACACACACCTACACACACCTACACCTACACACACACACCTACACACACCTACACCTACACACACCTACACCTACACACACACACCTACACCTACACACACACACCTACACCTACACACACACACCTACACCTACACCCACACACCTACACCTACACGCACACACCTACACCTACACACACACACCTACACCTACACACACCTACACACCTACACACACCTACACACCTACACACACCTACACACACACACCTACACCTACACACACACACCTACACCTACACACACACACACCTACACACACACACACCTACACACACACACACCTACACACACACACACCTACACACACACACACCTACACACACACACACCTACACACACACACACCTACACACACACACACCTACACACACACACACCTACACACACACACACCTACACACACACACACCTACACACACACACACCTACACACACACACACCTACACACACACACACCTACACACACACACACCTACACACACACACACCTACACACACACACACCTACACACACACACACCTACACACACACACACCTACACACACACACCTACACACACACACCTACACACACACACACCTACACACACACACACCTACACACACACACACCTACACACACACACACCTACACACACACACACCTACACACACACACACCTACACACACACACACCTACACACACACACACCTACACACACACACACCTACACACACACACACCTACACACACACACACCTACACACACACACACCTACACACACACACACCTACACACACACACACCTACACACACACACACCTACACACACACACACCTACACACACACACACCTACACACACACACACCTACACACACACACACCTACACACACACACACCTACACACACACACACCTACACACACACACACCTACACACACACACACCTACACACACACACACCTACACACACACACACCTACACACACACACACCTACACACACACACACCTACACACACACACACCTACACACACACACACCTACACACACACACACCTACACACACACACACCTACACACACACACACCTACACACACACACACCTACACACACACACACCTACACACACACACACCTACACACACACACACCTACACACACACACACCTACACACACACACACCTACACACACACACACCTACACACACACACACCTACACACACACACACCTACACACACACACACCTACACACGCACACACCTACACACGCACACACCTGCACACGCACACACCTGCACACGCACACACCTGCACACGCACACACCTGCACACGCACACACCTGCACACGCACACACCTGCACACGCACACACCTGCACACGCACACACCTGCACACGCACACACCTGCACACGCACACACCTGCACACGCACACACCTGCACACGCACACACCTACACGCACACACCTACACGCACACACCTACACGCACACACCTACACGCACACACCTACACGCACACACCTACACGCACACACCTACACGCACACACCTACACGCACACACCTACACGCACACACCTACACGCACACACCTACACGCACACACCTACACGCACACACCTACACGCACACACCTACACACACACACCTACACACCTACACCTACACACCTACACCTACACACCTACACACACACCTACACACACCACACCTACACACACCTACACACACACCTACACACCTACACCTACACACCTACACCTACACACCTACACCTACACACCTACACCTACACACCTACACCTACACACCTACACCTACACACCTACACCTACACACCTACACCTACACACCTACACCTACACACCTACACCTACACACCTACACCTACACCTACACACCTACACCTACACACCTACACCTACACACCTACACCTACACACCTACACCTACACACCTACACCTACACACACACACACCTACACACACACACACCTACACACACACACACCTACACACACACACACCTACACACACACACACCTACACACACACACACCTACACACACACACACCTACACACACACACCTACACACACACACCTACACACACACACCTACACACACACACCTACACACACACACCTACACACCTACACACCTACACCCCTACACACCTACACCTACACACCTACACCTACACACCTACACCTACACACCTACACCTACACACCTACACCTACACACCTACACCTACACACCTACACCTACACACCTACACCTACACACCTACACCTACACACCTACACCTACACACCTACACCTACACACCTACACCTACACACCTACACCTACACACCTACACCTACACACCTACACCTACACACCTACACCTACACACCTACACCTACACACCTACACCTACACACCTACACCTACACACCTACACCTACACACCTACACCTACACACACACACACCTACACACACACACACCTACACACACACACACCTACACACACACACACCTACACACACACACACCTACACACACACACACCTACACACACACACACCTACACACACACACACCTACACACACACACACCTACACACACACACCTACACACACACACCTACACACACACACACCTACACACACACACCTACACCCCTACACACCTACACCCCTACACACCTACACCTACACACCTACACCTACACACCTACACCTACACACCTACACCTACACACCTACACCTACACACCTACACCTACACACCTACACCTACACACCTACACCTACACACCTACACCTACACACCTACACCTACACACCTACACCTACACACCTACACCTACACACCTACACCTACACACCTACACCTACACACCTACACCTACACACCTACACCTACACACCTACACCTACACACATACACCTACACACACACACCTACACACACACACACCTACACACACACACACCTACACACACACACACCTACACACACACACACCTACACACACACACACCTACACACACACACACCTACACACACACACACCTACACACACACACACCTACACACACACACACCTACACACACACACACCTACACACACACACACCTACACACACACACACCTACACACACACACACCTACACACACACACACCTACACACACACACACCTACACACACACACACCTACACACACACACACCTACACACACACACACCTACACACACACACACCTACACACACACACACCTACACACACACACACCTACACACACACACACCTACACACACACACACCTACACACACACACCTACACACACACACCTACACACACACACCTACACACACACACCTACACACACACACCTACACACACACACCTACACACACACACCTACACACACACACCTACACACACACACCTACACACACACACCTACACACACACACCTACACACACACACCTACACACACACACCTACACACACACACCTACACACACACACCTACACACCTACACACACACACACACCTACACACACACACCTACACACACACACCTACACCTACACACACACACACCTACACCTACACACACACACCTACACCTACACACACACACCTACACACACACACCTACACCTACACACACACACCTACACACACACACCTACACCTACACACACACACCTACACCTACACACACACACCTACACCTACACACACACACCTACACCTACACACAACCTACACACACACACCTACACACACACACCTACACACCTACACCTACACACACACCTACACACGCACACACCTGCACACGCACACACCTGCACACGCACACACCTGCACACGCACACACCTGCACACGCACACACCTGCACACGCACACACCTGCACACGCACACACCTGCACACGCACACACCTGCACACGCACACACCTGCACACGCACACACCTGCACACGCACACACCTGCACACGCACACACCTGCACACGCACACACCTGCACACGCACACACCTGCACACGCACACACCTGCACACGCACACACCTGCACACGCACACACCTGCACACGCACACACCTGCACCTACACGCACACACCTACACGCACCTACACCTACACGCACACACCTACACCTACACGCACACCTACACACCTACACACACTCCTACACACCTACACACCTACACCTACACACCTACACCTACACACCTACACCTACACACCTACACCTACACACCTACACCTACACACCTACACCCCTACACCTACACACCTACACCTACACCTACACCTACACACACACCTACACACACACCTACACACACACCTACACCTACACACACACCTACACCTACACACACACCTACACCTACACACACACCTACACCTACACACACACACCTACACCTACACACACACCTACACCTACACACACACCTACACCTACACACACACCTACACCTACACACACACACCTACACCTACACACACACCTACACCTACACACACACCTACACCTACACCTACACACACACCTACACCTACACACACACACCTACACCTACACACACACACCTACACCTACACACACACCTACACCTACACACACACCTACACCTACACACACACCTACACACCTACACACACACCTACACACCTACACACACACCTACACACACACCTACACACACACCTACACACCTACACACACACCTACACCTACACACACACCTACACCTACACACACACACCTACACCTACACACACACCTACACCTACACACCTACACCTACACACCTACACACCTACACCTACACACCTACACCTACACACACACACCTACACACCTACACACACACCTACACCTACACACACACCTACACCTACACACACACCTACACCTACACACCTACACCTACACACCTACACACCTACACCTACACACACACACCTACACCTACACACCTACACCTACACCTACACACCTACACCTACACACACACCTACACCTACACACACACACCTACACCTACACACACACACCTACACCTACACACACACACCTACACCTACACACACACACCTACACACACACACCTACACACACACCTACACACACACCTACACACACACCTACACCTACACACACACACCTACACCTACACACCTACACACACACCTACACACACACCTACACACACACCTACACACACACCTTCAACCACTCTGAGTAACTACCCTTTACTCCCACTCTCTGCTTTGTCTTAAAACCAGCTAGAAATCCATTCTGTTATTTGTTCCCTGGCTCCAGATTCTCTCACCTTATTCATTAGTCTATTATGGGGCACCTTATCAAAGGCCTTCTGAAAACCCAGAAAAATTACATCTACTGCATTACCATAGTGTTCTCTGTAAGGCTAGTCAAAAATGTAGGAATTACTTAGCATGTGTTAGGATTCTCTGGTTATTAGTTGAACACTTATTTAAACAGTGGGCACAAATAACAGCATGAGGAAAAAATAGCTTAGACAAATTATTGAGTCAAACAGTTCAATGGAGTTGAAGAAAAATGCATTTATATGGTGTCTCTGACATGGAGAACTATCCCAAACTGCTGTACAAATAAACACAGGGGTGCCAAACTAATAAAGAAAAAAAAAATTAAGCTGGTTGAGAAATAGGTTTTGAGGAGCAAGAAAGCGAGCACAAAGAATGAGATGTACAGGGAGAAACTGAGGCAGTTAGAGTCTGCAATCAATAGTTGGTCGAACGGAGGGATTGCACAGAAGACCAAAATCAGAGACATGGCATATTTCAGAGGGAATAGTATGTTGGAGGAAACTGCAGAGCTCGAGGCAAGACCCTGGAAGAATTTATAAATGAAGGTTAAGAATGTGGCAAAGGATAAGTAGCTGCGAGAATGGCAGAAGCCAGGCCAGAGGGCTCAACAAGATTTGGTGGATGGTGCACCCAAAGAATCAACATATTGCAAGACCTTAAAGAGAGGAAGGTTGAAGTTGGGATTAGAGTTGAAAAGAACATAGATTAGGGTAAGGTTTTTTTTTGAGGGGGGTAATCACTGAGATTTTGATCAGGAAAGGGACAGGGCTCAGATAGAAAACAAGTTAGCACAGAAGTTAGGAAGGGGCATTAGGTGCTCAAGAATTAGATGGGAAGAGAATTAAGGGAGAAGATGGGTCATGGACAAGGTGAGCTTGGAGAGAGCAAGAAATGGGGAGATGAGCGAGAATCCACAAAAAGACAGGGATCTCGGGATGAAGTAGATATTAGTGGAGTTGGTGACTGGGTGTATGACCAAGGTTGTTTGAGATATTCATATTGACCAAACAACCAAAGAACTCCCTTGTTCTTTTACGAATAGTCCTCCTGAGGAAGGCAGGCCGAGCCTTCATTTAACATTTCATCCAAAAGACAAACCTCAGACAGTGGAGCACTCCCTGCATAATGCACTGAAATGTTAGCCTATAATACGTGCTCTCAAAATCAGTGGAGCTGAGTTTGAGTCCACATCCTTCTGATATGGAGGCAAAAGTGTGACCACTGAGCCAAGGTTGAAAAAGGGTCTCTGCAAGAAAACTGAAAAATGGCTTTTACGATAGATTTTCTCTATGAGGGATGCACCTGCACTTTTATACTCCTCCCTCAATTACACAGGCAAAATTAACAATTCACCACATGGACAACCACAAGCAGAAAGCCACATCCTACCGCTCTGAAATAGCATGTTGGAACATCAATGCGAGTAAGGTGATGTTAAGTACTTCGAAATTACTGTTAAACAATACCAAGCTGTAATGAGTAAAATTGTAAAATTTTCTACTGAAAAAATATCCTAGAAGTGTAAAATACTTTAAATCTATATATTGTATTACAGGTGTCAGACTTGCCATTTCAATACTGCACAGGAAAGTCAATATTATGCTTTTTGCAGCACTATTTGAATGAACAGATGAATTTTACAAATGCAGGTATACCAATTTGAAAAGTTCCCACTCACTGTATTATTCAATAACTTGAGTCAGAAGAATAAATATATTTTGGAAAGAGGCACAACTCTTTACTCAGAAATCAGTCAATTCAAGCAAGTCCAAACTTTTTTTTAAAATTCATTCATGGGATGTAGGTGTCGCTGACGATGCCAGCATTTATTGGCCATCCCTAATTACCCTTGTTCAAAGGCCATTTAAGAGTCAACCACATCACTGTGGGTCTGGAGTCACAAGTAGGCCAGACAAGGTAAGGACAGCAGGTTTCCTTCCCTAAAGGACATTAGTGACCCAAATGGGTTTTTACAACAATCGACAATGGTTTCATAATCATTAGACTTTTAATTCTAGATTTTTATTGAATTCAAATTCTACCATCTGTCATGGCAGGATTCAAACCTGGATCCCCAGGGCATTACCCTGGGTCTCTCTAGTCCAGCGACAATACCACTACACCATCGCCTCCCCTAGTCCAAACTTAATTCACATTAAATTCCTATTATATTAAAAAAGCAAAAATAAACATTATAATAACAGTTCAAATAGTATGTACTTGTCATGAAGCTATTAATGTATATATTTGGGAAAATATTTTTCTTTTAAAATAGAGATTTAGTCTGCGGGTATTTCTTAATTGGATTAAAGCCAGCCAATCTGGGTGTTTTGATATGTACTAGTTTTGATATGTAAAAGAGATAGGGTGCATTTGCATTTTTGGAATAGAACATTCAAGTGAGTTGAAAACTTGACGCCTTTCTAGCAGCTACCAAGCAATATGTCTATATTAATAATAAATTGGTACAATGAATGGGGTTTCATTGTTAAAAAGTAAAGTTCAAAGAGACTGGTGAGACGATGAGAATTTGAGTTCAGTGGTGGTAGGTATAACTTCAGTAGTTTTCAGGTGTGCAGGGCAGAGGCAAAGTAAGATCAAAAGGCAGCTGCAAGCCTCCACAGTGAAAATAACCTCATCTTGAATCGTAAGGTGAAAATGCTTTGCCTGGTGTTTGGTTAAGTCTATGGGTTGCTGTTACCTTAATGGAGAATAGTTTGGGAATTTGTTAAAAGTTATGATACTAGTAATTTGAAGTCATGTGTGTGTGTATATATATATATATATATATATAAAAACTTGGGTAAAACTAAAAGATAATTAGTTTCAGAGCTAAAATGAACTAGGTTTCACCAGTTGCATGAATCATAAAAGGTAAGACGACCTTGAAGAAAATATTTGGATACCATTGGCCACGACTGTATTATGTTCAATTTACAGAAGACAACATCCTGCAAACAAAAGCACTTATTGATAGTATTGCAATCAGATGTTCCCAGGCATTGCTTAGAGTTGGAAATTAGGTTATTTCAAGGGACGGGGAACCCATGGGCAATTACCGGCAAAAGAATGCAGAAGCAGATCTACCCAAAGGTAGCAAAATAAGTTTTTTTTTTTAAATTGTTTCCCAAAAAGGTCGTCTTACCTTTTATGATTCATGCAACTGGTGAAACCTAGTTCATTTTAGCTCTGAAACGAACTGTCTTTTAGTTTTACTAATGTATCTCTAAGTTGTTTATCTGTGAAAGTTAATTAGCAGATATACTGTAGTATGTTATGACCGATGCAGTTGGTAAAGTGGAGTTATTTAAAAATCCTAAATTCAGGAATCAGACCACCAGCTCGCAAGGTTTTCCATTAAACCAAATAAAACATTTTATTAACTTACACAAGTTAAAATATATATACACATGACTTCAAATTACTAGTATTCTTAACCATTACACAAATATTACATAAATAAAATCTTTGCAATATATGAAAGCCATTCTTACTACAAGTATGATCACATTATTTTTTATATAAAAAGCCACAGAAATATATAGTTCAATCTTTTCTTTTTTGTATCTTTCCTTCTTCACCAAATTTATTTGCAATAATCGTGGAGACATTAAAAGAACATAAAACAAAAACAGAATTACCTGGAAAAACTCAGCAGGTCTGGCAGCATCGGCGGAGAAGAAAAGAGTTGACGTTTCGAGTCCTCATGACCCTTCAGCCCGATGCTGCCAGACCTGCTGAGTTTTTCCAGGTAATTCTGTTTTTGTTTTGGACTTCCAGCATCCGCAGTTTTATGTTTTTATCTATTAAGAGAACATGTTTGCATAAAATTTTAAATACAGGCCTTTTATTTAGAATTTCCTTCCGAACTTGAATGACAATCATCTTGTCAGAATTGCGGTCTACCGTAGATTGTGGCGTATAAATCAACCTATTGTGTAAGATAACACCATTTTCTCATCCCAAAAAATCACATTTTTGCATAGTCAGCATATAAGTTGACCCCTCTTTTCAGCCATGACATGCTATACTCTCATTAGCAGTCAGCCTCAATGTTTCACCCCACAAATCAATGACTTCATTACTGGCACCTTATAAATGGGCACAAGGGATCATCAAGCACGTGATATAGACTATGCTGCGAAGATGCTTAGGAATTTAAGACACACCCACACAGAGCAAAACCACGTGGCGAACGGCAAAGATGGTGAACACCCACTTTTATACTCGGTGTATAAACTGACCCCCATTTTTGGATAGAATTTAAAGCTTCAAAGGTTGATTTATACGCCAACATCTACAGTATATGGTCATTGGATTCCTTAGTATAACCCAAAAATGACATCTAGAAGCAATGCAGGAAACAGCAGCCAGGTTGATATTGTCAAACAACTGAGGCCCAAGAGAATGTGGCTGTGAAGTGTTCTTAGAGGTTCACAACAATTCAAGGAATAAATAACCTAAACCTAGAATATTACTTCATATTAAATTGCAAGAGTAGAACAGGACAAAGAGTACATAGTATTTAGAAATGCACCATTTGGCTCTACAAGGCTTATGCTGGCGTTTATGCTCCACATGAGCCTCCTCTCATCTCACTTTTTTTCAATGCATCAACATATCCTCTGTTCCTTTCGTCTTTCACTTATCTAGCTTCCTCCCAAATGCATCAATGATGGCAAACCAAGCGTCATTTGCATGCATGAGGGCAGCCCAAATCGTAAAATAACTGACAAAGTTCTTCATGAATGATCAATGATTGAACTTCCAGAGAAATTAGTGGTGAACAGAATTGAAACCATTTAAGAAATAATGATGCAGTAATGAGGGAGAGGGTTGTGATGACAGAATTTTCTTAATTGAGAAAGGTCAACAATCTGAGATGTTAATTGTTTCTCTCTCCACAAATACTGACCTGTTGAGCGTTTTCCAGCATTCCCTTTTTATTTCAGATTTCCAGCATTTGCAGTAACTTGAATTTTCAACATTACTATTTTACTTAAGGAAATTCTGGCAAACCTATCTCTGGGAGATCTCCAAAATATGAGCCACAAAATTCAAACAAACTCTCCACTGCATTGTTGAGAAGTAAGATTTGATTCCTAACTCAACCCAAACCAAAATAATAATGCTATAGTTAGAATGGCCAAGGAGGTCAGGATGATATGGCACTGGAATGCAGCCCCCAGTGTAACTGGCCATGCAGCTCATACTGCTATGCACAAGAGCCTGCTGCAGTTGGCAGGATATTTCTTGGAGAAGAACTGTTACATTCAACATTGGCTTAGTGATTTTCTGCAAATTACAGCCACTAGGAGCGCAAATGCACAGAAACAATTGAGGATAGCCATTATTCATTGCTCAATTTGCAGATAAGACAAAAATTTTGAGTTTTTTTTGGAAACAAAAATTCATTAAAATAAATTGCTTGTGCTGAAACAGTTAAAATTAACACCGAGGAGTAACTTGTAAACAATTGTACCAGACTTCTAGTCATGCCACAACACAGCACACAAGGTAAATACAGTAGCTCCATTTTGATGCACTTTAATCTCAAGCCATTGAAACAGTTTGAACATCCTTTCAACCCTCTGAACACTCTTCAAGCTTTGGCACACATTTTCCACTATTCATGATTCTAAATTACCTGGAGACTTCAATTATTTAATGGCAAAATGTCTCTATAAACTCAACTTTTTTCATTTGAACTGCGTGCAGGAAAGGTTTCATTTTATAACACACAGTATTAATACATGGTAAGACACACCTCCATAACCCAATCCCATCATTTGTTACTGGTACAGTATGACATCTAATGAAAAACATCGAGTAAAGTCAGAAATCCTCGAGGGAGTAAAATGAGAGAATAAACAAGGGCACAAGTGAGTATTGCTGCCTTATGTTTTATTTTTCAAAATATAAAGCTTGTTCAAAATCTCTCTTAAAAAAACAGTACATTCACTGAAACAGTAAAATATAACATGCAACTTGATACAGATAAAAGTATCTGGAATGTATTATATATTGTGTAGAATCAATCTTGAATAGAATTCTAGAGGAACTGCTAAAAGATGAGCAAAAATAAGGCCAAGGACCACATACATAATTCAGTCATTTTAAAGTCATATAAGCTGTCTCTATTTTTGTTTTAAGTTGTTACAGTTAAATAGCAAAACTTTCAGCATTGTGGGAAGCAAAGTTATTTGGAGCTTAAGGGTTTCTCTGCAACAGGCTTAGGAGCTGGAACACAAAACTGAGACACTACAGAATCACCTCTTGCAGTGTGACAAGTCTACAGGGTCAAATTCCATCATAAAATTGGAATTTAGAATTGGTAGAAGTTGACAAGAAATGTGTAGAGACTTAAGACCTTTAATAGATTATTCATATCACAATGAATTAAAGGGTTTAACAGAACCAAATATTAGTTATAAATTGTTTAAGCTTAGCTCTCACTATTTACTAAGTCATTTAAACCCTTTGATTAGGTTACAGCTTTCTACATCAAGCATTTAAAAGGGTATTTTATTTCAAATTACTACAGAAGTATTTTTGCTAGATATTTGGAAGACTGATTGCATCTTTCGAAAGTAAAATGGGAATCTGAATAAGTTTCATGCTCTCATAACTTGAACGAATAAGCTAATTTTGATCCAGCTCCAATTTAAGGATTATTTATGGCAGTAGTGCTGATGTGGTAAATTCATTGAAACAGGCTAATAAAGTTCAAAAGCTGATTCCAAAGTTTAAATTTTGCTAAGGTTAGCTGCTCTTATGAAATGGAGGAATATTAATTACACTATTCCTAGCATTCAAAGAATGAAACCTCAAAATCTTGCATTGATGCTATCTTCCTATCTACTCTTGAAAACATTTATTCTGATTCTGTTATTGCACAAAAGAGTTAATGAGATGAATGTCTTTTTGGTTATATGGGTGTTTTACTACATTAAAGATGCTATATAAATGAAAATTGTTTATATAAAAGAGGGAAATTCTACATTATAGCTTGCACTACGACACTAAAAATATGCATGCAGAAGCATAAAATATATAGATACACAAAACTAAACTTACGTCTTTATATAAGATGTCCATAAAGTATGTAATCCATTAAGGGAAGGGGAGAAGAGAGCAGGTTGAAATGTGCACCAATAAAAAATTCGCACTAATATAGCACCTTTATCATAGTAAATGTCCAAAGGTGATTCGTAGAGACAGAGACAAGCCAGATGACAGGAGACGTGCTCAGAAAAATGTTCAAAAACATAGGTTTTAAGGAGGATTTTAAAAATAGGGAAAATACAGAAAGCAAAAGAAAAGGTTTAGTGAGGGAGTTCTGGAGAAAAAAATCAAAACAATAAATATTCTGCTACCAACGTGAAATTGAGGGAGGGGCTAGTGCCCATTAGTCCGAGGACCAAGAGGTGAAGGCCAAGACAGAAGTAGATAGGGGTCTGCCCACACAGGGGTGCGAATTAGGATTTACAATTCCATTTTCTTGGGGAAAGGAAGTTTGCATATTTAGGATTTATAAACTACACAGATGGAAAAACACCAGGAAAATTAATTTTAACTAAATGCAATTAAGTATTTTATTACTGAGCAGTGTTATAGCTAGGAAAAAAAATGTATAATTTGACAGTCAAGATGGCAAAGTATCTTTGAAAAAAATGTCACTTGACTGTGACAAGAATGCCCTTACTTTATGGAAGCACAGTGAATGATAGCAGGCTACTTGGCCACACGGAAAATCATAACTGTAACCAATCATGCCTTCATGTCCTCAGCGCACGTGTACTTACAACCAAAAAGCAACATTCGTTGATTCACCTCTTGCTGTCAGTCTCATGCATTTCCAAACTTCCCCCAATTGCACATACTTTAAACCACGCCCCCCTCCGCCCCACCAAAAGAAAAACAAATAAAATTCATTTGGGCCCAAACTATGACAGTGTTTCTTTTTCAGATAAACCAAATATAAATAGAAAATTCTGAACACATCGGGTTAGTTTCCACTATGTATGCCAATAGAATTCACCTGAAATTGGCCAAATCAGCATAAAAAGTTGAGGAATTTTAAGTGCAAGGTTATACCCAAAAATTAGAGTTTCCGCCACCTTTTAACGTTGGTTTAAAAAACACAGCACATTGGATAAAAACAAAAAACTGCGGATGCTGGAAAGCCAAAACAAAAACAGAATTACCTGGAAAAACTCAGCAGGTCTGGCAGCATCGGTGGAAAAGAAAAGAGTTGACGTTTCGAGTCCTCATGACCCTTCAACCCTTCTTTCTACTTCGTTCTGTCGAAGGGTCATGAGGACTCGAAACGTCAACATCACATTGGAAGCTGGCCCTGCCCACAGTTTGGGTGGAATTAAGGAATAGCAAGGGGAAGAAGCCACGGATGGGAGTTGTCTATAGGCTCCCCAAAGTTGCCTCACTGTAAGACAAAGTATAAATCTGGAAATAATGTTGGCGTGTAAGAAGGGTCCTCCAATTGTGCGATTTTAATCTGTATAGTGACTGGACAAATCATATTGGCAGGGGTAACATGGAAGATGAATTTGTAGAGTGTATCAGGGATTGTTTCTTAGAGCAATACCGTTGCAGAACCTACCCGGTAACAGGCTATTTTACATCCAGTAATGAGAAGGGATTAATAAGAGATATCGTAGTTAAGGATCCTCCAGGGGGTAGCGATCACAACATGGTAGAATTTCAAATTCGGTTTGAGGCCAAGCAACTCGGGTCTCAGGCCAGCATCCTCAACTTAAATAAGGGCAATTACAGGAGGTACGGCTAAACAGGTTAGGCCTTTATTCATTAGAGTTTAGAAGAATGAGGGGTGATCTTACTGAAAAGGGGGCTTGACAGGGTAGATGTTGAGAAGATGTTTCCACTGGCGGTGGAATCTCAAACTAGGGGACATAGTTACAGAATAAGGAGGCACTCATTTAAAACTGAGGTGCAAAGGAATTTCTTCTCAGAGGGTAGTAAATGCCTGGAATTTTCTACCTCAGACTTGTGGAGACAAGGTCACTGAAAGTATTTAAGGAGGTAGATAGATTTTTGAAATATCGGGGATTTGAGGGCTATGAGGAGCTGGCAAGAAAGAGGGGTTAAGGCCTAGATCAGATCAGCCTTGATCTAACTGAATGGCGGGGCATGTCTGAGGGGCTGAATGGCCTTCTCCTGCTTATGTTATGTACTTTAACGAATTGGCGAACTAAGTTTGGGAGGGTGAAATGCCTATTGTTATTCATTTGTACAAACTGCTTATTCCTTCCCCTACAGCCACTCAAGGCTCATATCCCTCAAGAAGGATACCACCCCTGTTCCATCTGCCACAGCATTCCCTGCCATGTCCATCACAACATACATTGCAATCTTTTCCAAAGCAGCGACCTCAACTACTGACCCCATCCAGCTAGTTCACCCACCTCATTCACTCCATCTTCCTTTTTCACTGTCTCTAACTTTCCTGGTGGCTTTCCAACTACTGGCCTGTTACAAAACATTGCTTCTCTTGTGATTTCAGTCCTCTTTGTTCAAGCACCCAGGCTGTTCAAGTCAGTCAACCCTGTGGCTGCCTGAAGTCTGGCTTACAGAAAATGGCTCCTTCCACCAGCAACCTCATCCCCACAACCCCCCACCTCACTGAAGTCATCTCACTTGGCTTCATATTCCATGCCCAAGCTGTCACGCTGCCATGATGACAGGCTGTTTGTCATTGCCAGATCCCATTCAGGCTTCGGCTACTACTCCTCTGACACTTATCAGGTTTCTCACCCAATGACTGAAGAAACGTCAATATAGTTCCAAATCAGATTGGCATGTGGCAAGGAAAGGAACTTGCAGATGGTGGTTTTCTCATGCATCTGCTGCCCTAGTCCTTCTAGGTGGTACGGGTCATGGGTTTGGAAGGTGTTGTTGAAGGAAGCTTAGCAAGTTGCTGCACTGCGTCTTGTAAATGGTACACACTGCTGTCATGTTGTACCAGGGGTGGAGGGAGTAAATCTGCAAGATGGTAGATGGGGTCTTGATCAAACAGGCTGCTTTGTCCTAGATGGTGTCAAAGCTGCACTCATCCAAGCAATTGGAGAATATTCCATTACACTCCCAACTTGTACCTTATAGATGGTGAAAAGGCTCTAGGAAAATCAGAAAATGAGTTAGACACCACAGAATTTCCAGCCTCTGCCCTGCTCTTGTAGCCACATTATATATTTGTCTGGTCTGGTTCAGTTCTGGTCAATGGTGACCCTCCCCAGGATGTTGAAAGATTCAGTTTTGGTAATGCCATTGTACTTGCAACTAATCAGCTCAAGTCTGAATATTGTCCAGGTCTTGCTGTGTTAGAGCACAGACTGCTTCAATATCTGAGAAGTTGCAAATGGCACTTGTGCAATCTTCAGTGAACATCCCCAGTGATATCCACCTTACGATGGAGGGAAGGTCACTGATGGAGCAGCTGAAGATGGTTGGGCCTAGTGCACTACCCTGAGGAACTCCTGTCGAGATGTCCTGGAATTGAGATGATTGGCCTCCAACAACCACAATCTTTTGTGCTACACTAACAACCAATTTAAGACAACCAGTCAAGCTCATAATATGGCTCATTTACACTTCCTATAAATGACATACATACATAAACAGGGACCTGTTCTCTGCAAATAAAAGGAATTTGGGCACGTTATTCTTATTAACCCTACCTTTATCCCTACTTAACTACATTTTCTGAAAATGCATTACAGGCCCTAGCATCTTTTTCCTCTAGCTATATATCAAATACGACAAGTTATATTGCCCCATATCACTCATAAATCCCATTCTCCCCACCCTTCAAAAAAGCATGACTCAGGAGGCTCAATGAATCACGGCTATGTGTAGAACTAAGCATTTATACCAATATGTCACAACTTTGCCATGTTAGTTGAATTGAGCTAGGACTATAATTTCCCCCTAAATCCCTGGGATAATGAGGCAAATAATATAGAAGTAAATATAATAAATCGGGCAACAATCATATCCCTGATTGCTATCCAATAATCCCCGTTGGTTTGCAGGTGCTTGAGCAATAGCTTGCCAATACACACTGCTCAGCCTTCGACATCAGGAATACTCAGTTAGGCGAGGTACTAAATGGCGTAACCACCCTGTGAAATTATGCTTCCATAAATCTATACTTTTTGGGAGGGTGTGCATTGCATTGCCCTACAAAGAATTCAAGAATTGTACAATTACACCATGCAAAGCACACATTATTCTACAAAACACAAATAGATCAATCCTGAGGATTTTCTCTACTACCTTTCATTTCTTCTTCTGATTATACAATTTACCAAAGAGATTAATGACTGAAACACAGGAAAAGGAGGTCATTCAGCCCCTCAAGTCTCTTCAGTCATTCAAGTAGATTATGGTTGATCTGTATCTTAATTTATCTACCTATCCGCTATGGTCCCATAATCCTTCATACCACGTAATAAAAATCTATCCATCTCGGTATCTAAATTTTCAATTGATCTTGCTTCTACAGTTCTAAGGGACAGAGTCCAGATTTCCACTAGCTTTTTGTGTGAAAAACTACTTTCTGATCCCACCAGGGAAAGGAAATAGTTTTGATCAATCTACCCTATTAAATCATCCTAAATCCAAACAGTTCAAGAGAATACAAGCCTAGTCTATGCATTCTGTCGTCTTCATTTAACTCTCCTAGCCCCAGCATCATTCTGATGAACCTGCATCGCAAACCCTCCAGAGGCAATATATCCTTCCTGAGGGCAGCAACTCAATGCAGCACTACAGATGGATTTAACCAATGCTCCGTATAGCTGTAATGTAACTTCCACCCCTTTATATTCCAGCTCTCGAGATAAAAGCCAATATTAGTTTTTGCACCTAATCACTAGCTTTTAGTTATTTCTGTACTTGAACGCCTAAATCTCTCTGCTCAACCACAGTTCTAAAGATTCTCACCATTTTAGAAAGTACCCTGATCTATCTTTCTTAGGTCCAAAGTGGATGACCTTACACTTTCCCACTCTGACTTCAACTTGCCACAGATCTGTCCCCTCATATAACCCATCAATATCCCTTTGCAACTTTCTGCTTCCATCTACTGTACCACCCAACTTAATATCAATAAACTTAGATAAATGGCACATTATGATACGCATAGTGAAAAGCTGTGGCCCTAGTACAGGTGCTTGGGGGCACCACTAGTCACATCCTGCAATTTGAGTATACACCCATTATCCCTACTTTGTCTCCCATCTCCTAACCAATTTCCAATCCAATAAGTTGCCTCCATTCTCATGCTCTTTCATTTTTGTCAAGTGTCTTATTTGAAAGTTTGTCAAATGCTTTCTCGAAGTCCATATGAATAACATAACATTCATAAATATTCCCTTATCTACCACCTCACTCTTTTAAACTTTTCCTTTTTTTTTTCATTCACAGGATGTGGGCTTCGCTGGATGGCTGGCATTTATTGCCCATTCCTAGTTGCCCTTGAGAAGGTGGTGGTGAACCGCCTTCTTGAACCACTGCAGTCCATATGGTGTAGGTACACCACAGTGCTGTTAGGGAAGGAAGTTCCAAGATTTTGACCCAGCGACAGTGAAGGAACAGCGATATTTTTCCAAGTCAGGATGGTGAGTGACTGTTAGGTTCATTAGACATGACTTGCACTTTACAAATCTTTGCTGGATCTTTCTGATCAGCTCATGTCTGCCCAAATGCTCAGTCACTGTCCCTAACAGGCTCAAGTAACTTCCCTACAACTGACGTTAAACTAATAGGCCTATAACATCCTGGTTTCTCTCTTTCACCATTCTTAAACTATTTTGACGAACAGAGTAGAACATTAATTTGTGGAGAGGAAATTTTACACAAACCTATTTAAAACCACTGCCTGAATGAGATATATTCTTAAAATATATGAGCAGGTAATGAACAACCAGTTGCATCTTCAAACTTAATGCAATATTGCAATGCGTTATTTCAAATCCTCTGCTCTCTATACTGCAATCAGTGTGCAACATGTTTGTCAACTACATTCTGTAATGTCTAATAAGTTACTTTTACTCAAAGGAAAACAGCAGAATAAGACCACATGAATCTTCCAAATGCCTTTGTGGCATCACTAACACAGGTCCCAATTAAGCAAGATTCCTCTACAAAAGCTTAAATGCCCATAAAAACTTCCTTTGCAAACGATCCACATTGTTAACAAACCACCAAAAAAAATTCTCAAAGTGGGCAAGATTTTTTTTTAAAAAAGGCACTTTGTTCCAAAGTTAGGAATGCAGCTACAAAGTGACAACCAAACCCAGAGTGCAAGCACACCAAGATTTTTTAAATATGTGCGAGAGAGCAGCAAAGATTTTGCCAAACAATCTTGCACCATGTGTCCAACTTCCTATATTTAATGGCGTAGGGGTACTGCACTCCTCACTGCCAAGAATTTGCTGCAATGACAGATAACACCAACGGTAAATTGTAGTGTTCCTGATCTTTTAGTGTCAAATTTATTTGTTGGTAAAATCAGAATACAACACAGCGAGCACAGAGGTGATACAGAAGCAGCAGGACAGGACCAACATCTGATACACATCCAAGGTACGAGCCAAACACAGAGGGTAATAAATTATTTAATCGGAACCCATTTAGGAGCAATGGGCAATGTCTGTAATACAGAAATGAGTAGCAATATTTATGGACTAATATTCAAACCAACTTTGATTTTATTAATGAGTTTGTACTGAAACCATAGCACGATGTAAATATATAAAAATCAGCATGAAGGGACTCCATACATTTAGTGCTGTTTTGCAAACTGCTCAATAAACATTTATAAAAATATCAGTTCAGAACCTGGCCAGCTATCAAAATATTTATCTGATTACTTAATTGAGGTTTAAGATTCCTATTGAATTCCTAAGACAAGTCAGGCAACCTGAAAACTTGACCAATTTGGAGACCTCTAGCACAGTTGTGTAATGGTTTAAGTGGCAGTCACGTTACTCAACAGATTCAATCTTGTTATTGATTTTAAATGAAGGTGGGGGATGGAGAAAAGCTATGATATTTGTAACTCATAAGTTCTAACAAATAAAAACATGGAGTACATAATGACATAAGTCACTCCCACCACAGTTTCCTGGAGTTCGTTATTTTATGTACTTATGCTCAGGATGCAAGCATCGCTGGTATAGCCAGCTGTTATTGTCCATACCTAGTTGCCTTGACAACAATGGCCAGCTAGGCAGTTCAGAGTTGACAACGTTGTTGCAGGTTTGGAGTAGTGTACCACAGAATAAAATAGAATAGTTGTTTGGTAGTACAGAACTTGAGTATTGCTGAAGAAAGACATTTTGTTGAAGCTTTTTGTCTTGCATTCATCAGGATGAGTGTCCAGTCTACCTCAGATTGCCCTGGAAGGGCAAGGTATCTCAAAAATTTGAGCAACAGATGAAGCTAGCAGTTTCACACTGCTACTATGCAGTAGCAACACAAGTGGTAGTCGCCACTAATAGGATGATGCCATCAAACCAAAAAGACATTCTGCCTATCACACAAATGAGTAACGTGGTAGGTATATGAATTTCTATAAACCTATAATTCTAGGTATATAGGCTGTACATCCCAAAGACTGGCAGATCATATTAAACAGCATGTCGCTTCCACTGTTCACAATGGGCAAGTTCAGACCATACCCAACCAGCCCGTGCTTGCAAAACTCAAAACAGTGCCCAATATTAGATGTGATTTCACAATTGGACTGCATTTGCTAAATAGTGCCTCAGTGTGCTAAGAATTACACTGACAACCAATTTAAGATCATCAGTCAGACTCGCAGTGTGGAGCATTTGCTTACACTGGAAGCTACATATATTAAGACACAGGGCCCTGTTCTTTGCAGATGGAAAGAACATGTACATACATTGCACTTGTTTCAGCTAAACAAAATAAGTGATAGCCATTCCTCAGGGCAATGCCTTGGCCAGAGTCAAGCTGCCCGATTTAAATTTCAAACAATGCTTGGCATTTAACCGTCAGTCACCATTAACTGGTGCATTCTCCATGGCAACACCTCAACCAAAGTCCACTTGTCAATCATTCAGCACTCTCTTCTCATACAGTATAAACTTGTGGTTTCCTCTGACATTGGTATTCTTGGTATTGTCCTGATGAGCGAAGAACGAAAAGCTTCGACAAAATGTCTTTTTTCAGCAATATTCACTAAACAGAATCATAGAATGGTTACAGTACAGATGGTGATCATTTGGCCCATTGTGTCTGTGCCAGTGCCATGGAAGAGCAACTCACCTAGTCACACACACCCACTATTTCCACATAGCCCTACAAAAATATTTTTTGCTTCAGATAATTAACTAATTCTCATCTAAAAGGCCTCAATTGAGCCTGCCTCCACCACACTGTCTGGCACAGCATTCCAAATCCTAACCGTGTACTGTGTAAAAAAGTTTTTCCTCACGTCATCATTGCTTCTTTACCAATCACTTAAATCAATGTCCTCTGGTTCTCGACCCTTCCGTAAACAGGAACAGTTTCGCCCTATATACTCTGTCCAGACCCCTCATGATGTTGTGAACCTCAATCAAATCTCAAATGTTTCCTTCTATATAGGTCAGACTGGGTAGGAAGAAAAATGTGTTTCCTAAAGACATCATTTGGGTTTTGACAACAATATGACTGCTTTTTTTTTTAATTTGATACCGACTTCTTAATTCCGGGTTTTAAAAACAAAACGGAAAACGACTCGAACTACCTTCAGCGGGATTTGAACTCGCACTCTCTGGATTACTAGTCCAGTAATATAGCTGCCTAACTACACTGCCTAACACACACTGAAATTTCTGCTCCACAAATAGGGGCGTACGCCACAAATGCGCCATTAAAAAGCAACAAGTTCTCAGCAATTTCAAGTCTTATATGTCTTAATATTTTCAATTAACTATTAACAAGCAGCAGCCAGTTAAGGCGCACGTCGCTCCTTGCTGCTGAAAGCAGTCGAGATAAACAAGTCGCTTCCCACCCACCCACCCCAAGTTAAAAGCGAAGAGAGGGCCACCTTGTCAGCTTGTGGGGAGCACAGATAGGGTGGAGGGTGTCTGTCCTGAAGGGCTTGAGGGTGCAAAGGCCGACCCTAAGCACTCCCCCTCCCCTAAACCTTTCAAGAGATTATTCCGCCCATTCCTTAACCGCTCCCCGGCGCCCGGGCCTAGCGCGCCCTGGGCTCGAGTACTGCACACAAACCTTGTAAACATCACCGTAAGTGCCGCTCCCGATCCTCTGGATCAGCTCGAAGTCCTCCTGCGGGTTCCTCCGAGACAGGTCGAAGCTTCCCTGAGAGTGGGAAGTCATGGTGGCGCCGGGCAGCAAGAACTAAAACAAGTGGGGGGGATTGGTGGGACCTTCCTGCGGGAGGTGCGAGTACCTCTCACTCATTCCAAACGCCCCTTATATTTAACACACACATCCAAAACAACACCCAGAGAAAAAGCCTCCAGCGAATTGGCTGCGCAGACCACCTGCCACCACCCCCCCCCCCCCCACCCCTACCCACGGCAACGGCAGCTTCTTCCCCGAACCCTCAGAAATCACGACCCAACACTAGCACCAAACATGGCCTCCGAGAGGCTGCAACTGCGCACGCGCACTCTTCACTCTGGGATGAAAGGGCTGGAATTGGGATAGTGTTGCTAGGCTGTACTGTGTCTATAATACATATGGATATGATCACACATTCATATATTTAATAAATATATGTATGCACTGAACTATCATAAAGACAGACAGACAAAAATATGTATGCATATTGTGTAGCCATACACACAAACATCAAAACCAGACTGAATGAAGGCCATTCTGCTCATTGTGTTTTAAGAGCTATCCAATTAGCTCCACTCCTTTCCCCGTATCTATTATTATCAACATATTATGTTATTATATGGAGACATACATGCATACATTTAAATATATGTGATGGAAGATGTAAAAAAAATTAGGAAAGAAGTCAAAAAACGATTAGGAAGAAAAATAAACTAGGAAACTACGTTATCAAGGAATATTTAAAAAGTAAAATATTTTGCAGACATTAATAAAAACTGAAAAATCAGGGTAGGGATAAGGCCATTAAGGGATACACACAATAAATTCACAGTTAATGTCAGCAAAAAGGCAGAAATGACAGAATCAGAGAATCTTTACAGTGCAGAAGGAGGCCTTTTGACCCATCGAATCTGCACTGGATTCTCTGAAAGTGCATTTTACCTAGTCCCAATCCCCTGCTTTATCCCCATAACTTTGCACATTCTTTCTTTTCAGATAGCAATCCAATTCCTGTTTGAATACCTCGATCAATTCTGCCTCCACCATCCTTTCAGGAAGTTCATTCCAGACTCCAACCACCCTTTAGGTGAAAAATATTTTCCTCAAATTATTTTTACTCCTTTTGCCACTTATCTTGAACCTGTGCCCTCTAGTCCTTGATGCTTTCTTGAATGGGAACAGTTTCTCACTATGTGACCTGTCCATACCCCTCAGGATCATGAATACCTCCATCAAGTCTCCTCTCAGCCTTCTTTTCTCCAAGGAATACAAATCTATCCTCATAACTACTGTTCTTCATTTCTGGAATCATTCTTGTGAATCTCCTCTGTACTCTCTCCAATGCCTTTACATCCTTCCTCAACTATGGTGCCCAGAACTGGACTCCAGGTGAGACCTAACTAGTGCCTTATACAAGTTCAACATGACCTCCTTATTCTTGTACTCAAAGCCCTTATTAATAAAGCCTAAGATACTGTATGCTTTATTAACTGCTCTCTCAGCCTCTCAGCCTGCTCTGCCATCTTCAATGATTTATGTACACATACACCGAGATCCCTTTGTTCCTGCACCTCCTTTAGAGCCTTTCCCTTTATTTTATACTGTCTTTCCATATTCTTCCTGCCAAAGTTAATCACCTCACACTTCTCTGCATTGAACTTCATCTGCCACTTGTCTGCCCAATCCAACATGTCTATGTCCTTTTGAAGTTCATGATTACCCTTATCACAGTTGACAATGTTTCCAATCTTTGTATCATCTGCAAATTTTGAAATCATGCCCTGAACACTGCAGTCTAGGTCGTTGATGTATATCTGGAAGAGCAAGGGTCCCAACACTGACTCCTGGGAAAGTCTACTACAGACCTTCCTCAATCTGAAAAACATCCATTAACCACTATGCTCTATTTCCTATCACTCAGCCAATTTCTTATCCAAGTGCCAAGTTTCCCTTTTGTCCCATGAGCTAGAATTTTGCTCACAAGTCTGTATCAAATGCCTTTTGAAAATCTATATACATCACATCCCTTATCAACCTTCTCTGTTATCACCCCAAAAAACTCCAGCAAATTAGTTAAACATGATTTTCCCTTAATTAATTCATGCTGGCTTTCCTTAACTATCCTGCACTTATCTAAGTGACTATTGATTTTATCCTGAATTATAGTTTCCAGAAGTTTCCCTACCACTGAAGTCAAACTGACTGGTCTGTAGTTACCGGCTTTATCCTTCCATCCCTTTTTGAACAAGGATGTAACATTCACAATTTTCCAATCCTCTGACACCACCCCTATGTCAAAGGAAGACTGGAAAATTATCACCAGTGCTTCTGAAATGTTCACTCTCATTTCCCTCACTCCTTTGGATGCAACTCATCTGCTCTCATCAGTTTTAAGTAAAACTAGCCTTTCTAACACTTCCTTCTAAATTGCGAATTCTTCTAGTGTATCTGTTACCTCCTATCTCATCTCAACCTGGGTAGCATCTTCTCCCTTTGTAAAGATAGATAAAAAGTATTAATTTAATACCCCACTATTTCTCCTGCCTCCACATGCAAATACCCTTTTTAATTCCTAATAAGCCCTATTGTTTCTTTTACCACCCTCTTAATCTATATATGCTAATAGAAGACATTGCGATTCCCTTTTATATTAGCTGCCAGTCTCTTTTCATGCTCTCTCCTTGCTTCTCTTATTAGTTTTTTTTACTTCTTCTCTGGCCCTTCTATATTCAGCCTGATTCTCCATTGTATTTTCTACCTGACATCTGTCGTATGCACTTCTTCCTTTTCATATTCACCTCTATCTCTCTCGTCATCCAGGGCGCTCTGGATTTGTCCTACTTTTCCCCTTCAAGGGAATATACCTTGAGACTGTTTGCAATGCTTTTTTCTTTGAAGGTAGCCCATTGTTCAGCCACCATCTTTCCAACATTTGATTCCAACTCACTCGACTCAGATGCATTCTCATCCCATCAAAGTTGGCATTCCGCCAATTAATTCTCCCTGCTCTGGATTGTTCCTTATCCTTTTCCATGGCCAACCTAAACCTTATGATACAATGATCACTGTCCCCTAAATGCTCTCCCACTGATATTTGATCCACTTGGGCCAACTCAATCCCCAGAACCAGGTTCAACATTGCCTTCCCTCTCGTTGCATCAAAAATGTACTGCTGCAGAAAATTATCTTGAACACATTCCAGGAACTCTTGCCCCTCTTGTCCCTTTGCACTATTCCTATCCCAGTCTATATTTGGATAATTGAAGTCCACCATTATAATTACTCCATAATTCTTGCACCTCTCTGTAATAAAATCCAATAATTACTTTGCCTCGGTATTTGTCTGAGATAAAATAGTGAACATGACATAGGGAGAAGTTAAGAAGGATTTAAAAACATTCATAAATGTGGAGATAATTGATAAACTAACCAAATTTTGAGAGAAAAAATCTCTAGTCCAGATGAGCTGTCTCTGTGCATATTAAAATAAGTTGGAAAAGCAATAGCAGAGGCACTATAAAACAAATATAAAAATTCATTCAAAAAGGAATAATGTCAGAAGACTAGTGGATAGCTGATGTGACTTCGATATAAAGCAGTGAGATAGAAGAAGTCCAGCTATGGAACTATAGACCAATTAGCTTAACATTTGGGTAGAAAGATAATGGAATCCTTAATTAAAGATGAAATAGAAACACATCCAGAAAGTGAAATATAAAAGGGTAGTTAGCACAGATTCCAAAGGGGAAGGTCATGCTTTACCAACCTTATTGATCCTTGGATGAAGTAACAGGTAGTGTAGGGAAGAGTAATGCAGTGGATAATATATTTGGATTAGCCCAAAAACTTTTGATAAAGAACTACATACCACTACTCATGATTAAGGTCTGAACAGTCTGGGTCAAGTAGCAGAATGGATAGCAAGCTGGCTACAAGGAAGAAAACATAGGGCAGAATTTTGCCCTCAATCACTGTCCACGATCAGGCCCCAACTGAGATTTCATGCTGACTGGCCAATTAATGGTCAGCCAGCCTGAAATGCGCACAGTGGCGCTTAGCGCTACCGGGGTGGGGGCAGGAGGAGCGCAAGCACTGAAGTTTGCGCATACGTGAGGGAGTGTGCAGTAAAAGCTTCATAAATGGGGGAGGGTGGTTGGGAAGGGAAACAGTGTAGTCTTCAGTCATGAGGGCAATGGGGAACTGATTAAAAGTCAAAGTCCTTGGTCTGGGGTTAGCATGTCAGAGTGAGAGAGTAGGGACACTCCTTGCACTCATAGTCAGGAGTGAGAAAGTAGACACAGCTCTTGGGCTTACAGTCAGGAATCAGAGAGCAGAGACAGTCCTGAGGTTCTGTGGACCTCAAAGTTGAACATAAGAGAGTTGAGACAGTTATGGATGCAGCGGGCCATACTACAGGGCTATGCATGGCACACATGTTGTATTCCTACTCCAGGGAGGGGCAAGAGCTGTGTGCTCAATGGGGATAATGCGCAGCTTGATGTGCAGGGTATTTTCAAAGTTGTTGTCCATGGGTTTCTGTACTGGGCTACAGAAGAACATAAGAAATAAGAGCAGGAGTAGGCCATTTGGCCCCTCAAGCCTGCTCCGCCTTTCAATAAGATCATGGCTGATCTGCCCCAGCCCTCAACCCCTCTTTCATGCCAGCTCCTCATAACCCTCACCTCCCCGATATTTCAAAAATCTATCTAGCTCCTCTTTAAATGCTTTCAGTGATCTAGCCTCCTCTGGGATAGAGAATTCCAGACATTTATTGCTGCTTGTCAGCCCAAACCTGGATATTGTAGGACCTTGCTGCATTTGGACATGGACTGCTTTGTTGTGTTTTCCCCAAGTACAGGCTGCAGATGTCTCCCACAGCCATTACCATCCCATCAGCAAGTAATTAAGAAGGCAAATGGAATTTTGGCCTGTATTGCTAGGGGGTTGGATGTTAAAAATAGGGAAGTCTTGTTACAACTGTACAGGGTGTTGATGAGGCTGCACCTGGAGTAGTGTATACATTTTTGGTCCCCGCATTTAAGAAAGAATATACTGGCATTGGAGGCAGTTCAAGAGAAATTCACTAGGCTGATTCCTGGGATGAAGGGGTTGACTTATCAAGAACGGCTAAACAGGTTAGGCCTTTATTCATTAGAGTTTAGAAGTATGAGGGGTGATCTTATTGAAACATACAAGATTCTGAGGGGGCTTGACTGTGTAGATGTTGAGAAGCTGTTTCCACTAGTGGCAGAATCTCAACTTAGGGATCATAGTTACAGAATAAGGGGACACTCATTTAAAACTGCGATGCAAAGGAATTTCTTCTCTCAGAGGGTAGTGAATGCCTGGAATACACCACAGAGACTACAGCAGTTCAAGAAGGCAGCTCACCACTACTTTCTCTAGGGCAATTAGGGATGAGCAATTATTGCTGGCCTAGCCAGTGACACTCACATCCCGTAAATGAATATAAAAATAAACCGGGGGTATGAAGCTTTCCTGAGGGGTTCTCCTCTGTAGGTGACAGTGCACACAGCTTCTAGATAGGGAGGGTAGAGGTCTACATGGGGCATGGGTACGTCAGCAGTGTTGAGCTCAGTGGGAGGGTAGGAATGTTGACCACAACAACAATGGGATCCAGTATTACTGAGGGAGGCTGGAGAATAATAGGAGGGAGCTTTACCTTCACATCATGAGGTTCCAGGTAAGTTTCTGGGACATGGAAAGTGAGAGAAGTGTCAAAGCTGGGCTTGAAGCAATAGTGAAAAAACAACATCTTGCAATATCAAACTAATGACATAGTTATACATCAAAAGTAGAAGTGAATCTGCACAGCAGTGATCTGAGGCAGAGTGGGAGAAGTGCACTGCTGGACCAAGAGGCTCTTACTGGGGACGTCCTCTAACTTGTTGGTGCCACAAGATTAAAGTGGAATCTGAGCTGAGAGAAAGGAGGAAGATCTCCTTGAGAAGCTAGCCATTGGAACCCATGCCTTTTGCCGCACTGTAACAAGGAAATGTAGAAGTCTCTGGCTTAACATCATAGTTGCTCCATTTCAATATTAACACACAGGAATGTGAAATTTGGGAATGCAGGCAACCATTAAGGAGGCACAAATGTTGCATATATGACATCCCATCAATGGAAGACTTTCATGTGCTTTCTGGAAAGGGCATCCTGTCATTAATCATGAGCAACTTATTGTTAATTAGAATGCCTAATCAGAGATT
Source organism: Carcharodon carcharias (assembly GCF_017639515.1). NCBI lineage: Eukaryota > Metazoa > Chordata > Chondrichthyes > Lamniformes > Lamnidae > Carcharodon > Carcharodon carcharias. Next base: position 134,562,352 of record NC_054468.1, on the reverse strand, counting down.
GGAGAACCAAGCTAGGTCAGGTCACGCATGTCATTTAAACCTTCTCCAGCCACTGTGGGATTCAGATGTTAAGTCTCAGGGATGGCTTCTTGGTCACCTCAATGTGTCTGTTAGTGCCTCAGATACAAAGCTGCATCAGCGATAAGGCTAGTAGGGCAGAAGCCACTATAGAATATTAGAGTTGCTATTGGTTTAAGACTGTGAGCTTCACTTTGTTCACCCATTATTCATTAATCTATTCGATCTATCATTTCAGAGAAAAGGATAAAACAATTATGGATCCAGGGCTCAATGTTGCCTTTTTGAGGGTTCCAATACAATGGAGGGAGGGAAAAAGGGAGAGGTGATGCCGAGCACAGCTTCATGTGGAGGCCCAGCCTGATGTCCAGGGTGCAGGGGAGCCGGAGCAATAACATGAGGATCAGGAGGATAGACCCAAAGCACGGAGGTGATTCACTAGACATAGTGTTTACCGAAGAAGGCTCTCCTATTTACAGATGAGCGAGATGCTGCCCATGTCTGCGCTTGTCCCTCACATTCTTTGTGAGGAACTAACACCCCGTGGAGTGAGAAGCTATCCCCTTCCAGTAACCTTGAAGGTGGCTGCCACACTCAATTTCTTTGCCTGTGGGTTGTTCCAGGGATCAACAGGGGGTCTGTGCTGCATCTCGCAGTCTGCCACACATAGATGCATCAAGGAGGTCACAGATAACCTCTACAGCTAGGGACATCTGTATGTGAGGTTTACACTCAATAAAGATAGCTAGGTTGCAAGATTCAATGGCAATGCAGCTATCTCAGGCTTCCCAAGAGTGCAGGGTGCAATTGACTGTACCCATGTGGCTTTAAGGGCTTCATGGCAGCAGCCCTTAGCATTTATCAACTGTGCTGGCTTTCATTCCATCAATGTTCAACTGGTGTGTGATCATCGGAAGCACATAATGCATGATTGTGCCAGGTACCCTGAGAGTTGCCATGACCCTTACATCCTGAGTCACTCCCAGGTGCCTCAGATATTCGCAGGCTGAGCGTCTACAGGGATAGATGGTTGGGAATAAGGGATAACCACTGAAATGCTGGCTCATGACACTCTTGTGACGACCTCAGAGTGCTTTGGAGGAGAGGTACAAGGTAGCTCACAGCTCCACACAGTCCTTAATCGAGCAGACCATTAGCGTTCTGAAGATGTGTTTCCGATGTTTGGACCGCTGAGGTGGCCCACTGCGATACACTCCAGATGGGGTCGCCTGCATTATCATTGTGCATTGTGCCCTTCACAACCTGGCGCTTCAAAGGGGTGATCCATTGCTAGAAGGAGAAATGGAGGAGGATGAGAGCTCCTCAGAGGATGAAGAGCAGGACGGCCAGGAGCCTGAAGAGGATGAAGAGGGTCACCTTCCATGAGATAATGCCATCGAGGAAACAAGATGTGGAAGACATGTCCGTGCCACTTTAATTGCTACCAGATTCCAGGAGGAGTAAAGTGAAGGCAAGGGGAGATGGCCACGTTCCTCCTGTCCCTTAATGCCATTCCATTGCATTGAAAGGAATATTCAACCAGTCACATCGAGACCAAGTTCAGCATTCATACTTGCACCTTCCAGCCTAATGATTCACCACGCCATGATCTCTAAGAAGGTCAATGGTGCACCCTGTAAGCACTCGATCTGGGAATTGAGAGAATGCTGCAGAAACTAACTTGATGCAGTCATCACTACATTAATGAGAAACTACAGTGGCCAGTGAGGTGAGGAAATGGTTGGCAATATCCTCTTCCCATCCAGGTCTTGTTCTTTGGCACCAGCATTGAGGAGACACAGCCTCCGCAATCCCTCAAGGCTGCTGAGCTGCCCTAACACAGTGGTGTGTCATGAGGAAAAAGGGTTACAAGTGTTTTAACCACACACTTCCAATAAAGATTTTAACACATCTGCCTGATACGACACAAGGGTGCGGAAACTATCTTCAGTGAAGTTGGCATCACATGAATGTGAATCTCACAGGAGGAGACTATCGCTGAGTGGAAGGATAGCTAAACCTCGCAATAAGAGGATTCATATGCGCATAATCACGCTTTCAGTTGACTGAGTCATTTACTCAAACATTAAATGCATTAACAAAATTCCAATATTTTTTACAGTGATTGCGCACCAGTGATGCAAAAGTGATTACAATATTTCTTAATTTTCCTAACCTGACCACTGTGCCTGGGTGCAGCCCAAACATCTGCAACAGAGGTGGAGGCAGCCTGCTGACTTCTACATCCTGGTGTCTGTGATGACCTTGGCGGATGTATGCTGGTGGCCCAAGGCCTAGAGGGCCCCAGCCTGAAAGGGATCTCCTGCTCAGGGGCAGATGAACCCTCCTTGACCTGAGCAGCTGGAGTGGATGAGGTCACAGGCAGAGGGGGTTATGAGTGGCTGGACACCCTGGGAGTGTCCTGAATCAAGGCTCTCGGGGTGTCTGGTTGATGCTTATCCTCCCTGTGGGTTCCCATGGATCCCTCCCTGGCTCCTTGAGGAGAAGGACACCTGGAGGGAGGTCAAGGTGCCTTGTCCTCCTCTTCCCGATACATTGATGGTGCCCACCAGTTTGTGGTCTTGGAGTCCAGGGCTAAGCACAAATCCAGCAAAACCTGCTGGACCAAGGTCTCCATGGTGGTCACCAACCTCCTCATGTAGGCACCAAGGCACTAGTATGGCAGAGCCATGAGATCAGACAGAACACAGATGGATTCCTCCATCCTTTGCTCTAGCCTGCTGAATGACTACCGAACCTCTGCATGATATTCTTCCTCCTGTTGTTACATCTCCAGCATCAAGTTGGCAGCCGCTCACAGAGGCTCATCATCTGGCTCAGACTCAGCAGCTGGCTGGTCTCCAGCAGCCCTCCGACTGCCAGAGAACTGGGCTGTCACTACCTCTGGTTGCTGTGGAGATGTGTCAGTGAGATGCTCTCCAGTAGGTGAATCCAAGCCTAATCTAGGGCTATGCCCCACCAAGGTGTGGGGGGCGGGTGGGCACAGTGAGAGTTCTTCCTCAGTCTCCTCATTCGATGTGGTCTGGGAGTTGGGATTTATGTTGGCCAAACTTGTGTGCCTAGACCTGCTGGTGCCTATAAAAGAGAGAAGAGAGTTTTAGTTCATGAGCAGGCAGATTACAAGATTGTATGCCACTCACTGTGAGTGTCAGGATGTGATGAACTCATAGAGGTGTGATCAGTGCTAGGTTGCTAGAACAATCTGACCTCCTCTTCCCCACAGGAGCAATCCCAGTCCTCCCCAGCCAGCTCGGTGTCATGCTCTACAAACTGCATGAAGGGAACGATGTCAGCCATCCCTCTTCCAGTCTGGGATCTTTCCCGCCTGCTGGGCAAGATTGCACTGGATGAAACAAAAGAAAGGCTTGTGGTGAGAAGGGATGGAGCTGCGGTTGGGAAACATGCATGCCCTCTGTGTGCGGTGAGCCCTCCCAAGAAGGGGCTGAGGATGGAGTGTGAGCCACACGATAGGTGAGTTGGTGGTGATGTGAAAGTTTCCACGAGACAATCAGTGGTGATGCATGTCCCCCACTGATGGTTGTGTAAGATCCCTGAAGAGAGTAGCCCTTTGAGCATCTGATGCCATGACGAGAGTTTGATATTGAGGGGAGTTGAAGGATGACTTACCCTGGCGGTGCGGATGAGATCATTCAACCTCTTCCTGCACCGGATGGCATTGTGAGTGCGGTGGCCAACTGTACTGACCTCCCCTGCAATGGCCTCCCAGGCTGGAGAGGTGAGCCAGGTATGCTTCTTGGGTCCGTCCCTCAGATAAGGCACATCCCTATGCTCCAGCACTCCTCATATCAAGGCCTTGAGGGTGTCAAGGCAGAAGCAGGGTGCAACCTTCTTCTTGTGGCTGGCAGCCTTCTTCCTCTGGACGCCAAACATCTCTGTATTTTCTGGAGACAGATGAGCTGGAGAAAGTGTGCTCAGTTGCCGCTTAAATATGGCGCCTGGACCTTTGACCCTGCCAAGTAACGGCAAGGTGGATGAGTCAGTTCCCGACCCGCTAGATGATTTGGAGAGATACTCGCTTGTATATAATTAATGAACTTCCAAGTGCTGGCTCAGGGAAGATTTTCTGCCATTCAGACCAGTAGGAAACCTGCCTCCGAACCCACCCATCACAGCACTATTTTCCGTTCATCGGGCAGGCGTGCGCCTGACCCAAATGAGTGTAAAATGGCAAGCGATGACGTTGGGTGAGTGGGCAAGGGAGACAGTGTCCCGACAACATCGCACACTCGGGTGATATTTCATTTGGCAGGTGTGTGTGGGAGTCGGAGCCGCACCTGCCATTAAATAAGAGGGCAATTAAGGCCCTTAACAGCCCAAATGATGGCAATTTAATGTTGCCCATGTGAATTTTTGCTTGCCGCAAGAGCAAAATGGGCAGGCAGACAGTGCACAATTTGCAAAACCTCACCCACGGGCTGGATAAAAAGGATCAGCAGCATTGCCAGTGTGAGCAGTGAGGGGCTTTGGAAATAGTTTGCTGCTGGTTGCTTATTGGTACTTGGCAACTTCATCTCTGTTCAGGACTTCATTGTTAACATTTCCATGCATCATTTCGGGAATCATTGAAGTCTCCAAGGCCCCCTCAGGATTCAGACTGTATGGACCCTTCCAGGTATCAGACGGCCTTCCCTTACCCTGGATATTGGAGATTGTGCTCTCTACTTGAGGCACCTCCTCTGAGGAGCAGAGAAGAGAGGGGCAGAAGGGAGAGGAGGCCATGGGTCCCAATGCAGCTTCCTGGGGACGGACCTGTGAGAGGAGAGGCGCAGGCACAAGGGGCGCAGGGCCAGCAGATAGTCCAATGCGGAAGGGGCTGCAGAAGATGCCACTATCCTGTTACCAGGGTTTACAGGCGGCGATGCAGCTACCACAATATGTCCGACGTGCAATGCCGAAGGAGGCTCCGTCTCTTCAGGGAGACAGTGACCTCCATTTGTCAGGTGATCGGGCCTGAGATCAGTTCTGACTGTGTGGGTGGACACCCCATTCCAGTGGCTCTGAAGGCCACAGTGGGCCTCAACTTCTAGGGCTCTCTCCAGGGCTCAGTGGGGTGGAGTGTCCCAATCAGCTGTCCACAGTTGCATCAAGCTGATGACAGAAGCTCTACTCAGGTGGGTATTGACTTTCCTTCATCTCCACACGGATGAGGCCAGCCAGTCTAAGCGAGCTAGAGGCTTTGCAGCAATTGGTGGGTTCCCCTGTGTCCAGGATGCCATTGACAGCACACATGTGGAGCCATCAAGGCTCCAGCAGGTGAGCCCTGTGCCTTCACCAACAGGAAAGGATTCCACTCCATGAATGTGCAGATAGTGTGTGACTATAGGATGCAGATTCTGCAAGTCTGTGCAAGGTACCCTGGCAGTTCTCATGACGCATGCATCAGCAAATGGCATTCCCAGGTGCCAAGGCTCTTCAGTGCTCCAGCCCGACTGGATGGATGACTGCTTGGTAACAAGGGTTATCGCTTGAAAAGGTGGTTCATGGCGCCTCTCCACCATCCAAGAACAGAGGCAGAGCAGTGGTACAACAGGAGCCATGCCTCCACAAGGGCTGAGGTAGAGAGAACCATAGGTCTTCTCAAGATGTGCTTCTGATGTCTGGACCATTCAGGGGGTGCATTGTAATACCCGCGGGCCTCACTGATGGTGGTTGCATGTTGTGCTCTACACAATCTGCCACTGGTAAGGGGGGACCCACTGGGGGAAGAGGATCTTGATGCAGCTCCACATGCCACAGGTGATGAATCCAGTAGTGAGCCAGAGGCGCAGCATGGTAAGGAAAATGTTGAGAGTATGCAGCCAGACTTGGGTAACCTCCGGGAGGCAGGGAAACTAGGGATGCCTTGATCCAACGCTCCTTCAGCTAGGCTGCCAAATAAGCACTACCACCTCATGCCAGGGCTGCTGCCTCCATCCTGGATCTCAGAAATGACCATTTCCTTTGCCCCCAAGATACATTCAGTTCCTGCGCAATAAGGTTTCGAGCCACCCACGTCCAGCATCACATACTAGCATACCTACAAACAAATGAAGCATACTCAGGCCAATAGCACAAAAGCAAATATAATGTAATGTTGGCACTCACAGATTTATGAATAGAATAATATCAGGTGTTGATGGTCACCATTAAAAAAAGCAAAAAAAAAGGAGAACAAAAGATCACCCATGACCAGTCCCTCTTGTGCTTAAGGTGCTTTAAATTTACATTCATGGGTGCTAGGTCTAGGTGCCACCCCTTGCTGGCACCAGCATTGGAGACAGCCTGCTGACTCTGCTGTCTTGTTGGCCTTGATGACCTTGGCGATCGTCTTCTGGCCAGTGGAGCTGGTGATGGCCCCGCATGGGAGGATGCACCAGTGCCATGGCTGGCATCTCCCCAGTTGCTGCAGCCTCATCAGATGCCACGATCACTGGCAGAGAGGCGGAGGAGCTGTTGCGTTATCCAGAGTACCCTGAGAGGAGCCCGCAGAGATAACAGGCAGCGCGTGCACCAGTGTGAGGTTGCTCTGGACCTCCCTGCTCTCCATTGATGGATTGGCACCTAGCTGGGACACTGGTTGCCTCAACCATCTTACGCACGGACCTGAGGTCAGTGTCTGTGTGAGGGCTTGCAGGTCCGAGCACAACCCCAGGAACCCCTGATTCTGTCCCTGGAGTAGCTTCTTCACAAGAGTTGCCACTCTTTCCATGTAGAAGGCAGTGTGCTCGGCCATTACGGTCAACACAGTGCTGATGCGCCACAATGACTACTCCACAACAGAGACCATGGCACGTATACCCTCTTGGATCTCCACCAGATACTCCTGCACAGCCTGCTGGACATCCAGCATCTGCTGCCTAATGGACGACTTCTGAGGCTCATCAGCCTTCGACTGATCATTGTCTTAGTCTCCAGCAGCCTTCCGACTGCCGGCGTCCTGGGCACTCTCTGCCCCCGCCTGCACCTCAAGCGAGTATGAAGTGCCCTCACCAATATGCACTTAGCATACTAGCTGTTGAACAAATGCCCCCCGAGATGCTAGTATCTGCGCTGGTGCCTGGTTCAGAAAGTGGATGTGACACAGATGCTTCCGGGGCATGGTGGTCCTCTGATGTCAGGGGTAGCTCCTGGAGGTCCTGAGATTGGCTGCTTGGTGGCAGATCTAAGGGAGAAGGAGGGCATGTCATTAGTTAAAGTCATCACACTGTCACTGTGACTGCCAGGCACCCTGGTGAGACAATGGAGATCTGCACCATGGTGCCATTGTCTTTCAGTGATCAATGCACAATTCAGTCTGGAGGTTCCCATCAATGATGAAGCTACACAAGATTGTTTGCACCATCCAAAACTTTCCATGCACTGCCCTCTTACCTTCGTCCAACAGCCCAGCCTCTCTGCAGCTGGTTGACCAAGGCATGTGGCGCCTCTCGAGCTCCAAGGCCTCCTGCTCGTAACCAGAGAGGATGAGGAGGTGTGGGGGCCTTCCGCCAGTCCGCAGCCTTTCAATATTGTTATGGGATGTCTTCTCCTGAAAAGACAGAGGAGCATTGATTAGTCCACTCTGTACCTGCAGCACCATTGCAGCCTGGCCAACCCCAGCTGAGGAACACCTCGCAGGGAACATCCAGGCGGTGGCCCTCAAGCTACAAGGCACTCAGCCCAAGCGGTCAGAGCTCACCCCCTTGGCTAGCTCCGGTGTGATTGACAGTTGGCACTCACACGCTAGCACCCCTGAGCTCCATGAGGGGGTGGGCAACCCAAAACACTTCAAAACACAGACTCATGCCAACATGGTACTCATCCTTCCTGAGCACAGTAAGTCATTAAACTTCTTCTGGCACTGCACCCAGGCGCACCGCACTACATCTGGCTGCTCACCCAAGCCGTCACCTCCTCCCATACCCTCTATGTGAGATGCAGAGGCTTCCTCCTCCCATCTCTGGGGACAAGGGTGTCCCTTCTGGCAGCCACTTCCTCCATAAGGGTGGCGAGGCACTCATCGGAAAAACAGGGAGCCGAGTGCCCAGCCAACTCCACCTACCACCCGGCGTCTACATCTTCGTTTGCAGCAACATAATTGCAGCAACTTCCACACCGGCAGCCTCCCTGGGGCTGCCTGCGCCGTTTATGAACCGGCAACCGAGTAGCCATTGGACCCAGCGGCCGACAGGCCCCCATCTCCGCCTGTGCCTTCTCGAACATTCTGCAGCTGGCATTCACGTTTGGCGGGCCTTAATTGGCCCACCAGCGTGAAATCGCGGTCGCAGCCTGATTACAGGTGACGGTTGGCTTCCCAACTGCTCCTGCTCGCCCCCGCCGAGCCCGCCCAACAAGGGCAAAATTTGGTTAGTTTCAAAACGGAAAATTCCACCCATAGAGGCAATGGAGAAGGTGCAAAAAAGTATTAGCATGATACCAAAAATGAGAGATTATACTCATTGTTGAACAGATTGGGGCTCTTTTCTGCAGAAAAAAGGCAGATAAGTGCACTGATAGAGGTCTTCAACACTATGAAAGGGTTTGATAAGGGAGACTTAGGGAGAATGTTTCCACTTAAACATAAGGTAGTCACTAATAAATTCAATGGGGAATTCAGGAGAAACTTCTTTACACAGAGGGTAGTTCGAATGTGGAACTCGCTACCACAGGGCCTAGTTGAGATGAATAGCATAGATGCGTTCAGGGAACACAAGGGTTAAAAGAATAGAAGAATATATTGATGGAGTCAGGTTAAGAGGGTGGGAGGAGGCTTCTATGGAGTATAAACACCAATATGGTCTGTTGGAGCAGATATTCTGATTCTCTGCTGTAAATACTTTGTTTTATATATATACATACACACAAATATCTACATATAAATGTGTTTGCATATGAACAGAGAAAGAGCTGTGTCTGAAATGTCAATATTTTTCCTTTCTTTAGAGATACTGCATGAATTCTTGAGTGATTTTGCATTTTCTTCTTATTTTATTTATTCTTGGGCATGTGGGAAACACTTGCAACCTAATGTTTGTTGCCCTTTCCTGATTGCCCTAAGTATCAACTGCAAAATGTGGGACTGGAATCACATGTCAACCAGACCAGGTAAAGGTGGTGGTTTCCTTTCTTGAAGGATATTAGTGAGTCAGTTGGGTCTTCATAGAACAAAATAACAAATTTTTTTTGTTGGTTTTCTTGCTGGCCCACAAATGGTCAGATTTATTAAATTAAATCATTACAATGTGCCGCCATTGGAACCCACAACCTCAGGTTGGTCATTCAGTACCATATCCATGAGGTTATTGTACTCACTAACTGGCTATCCTGTTCCCTCATTACACACTTTTTGACAAGGAAACTTTTGGCCCAGATCTTTGATCTCCGGACATTTGTACACTGGAGGTACACCCCAAGATGCGCTGGGGCCCCCTTGCAATTCCCCATGCATTGATAAAGCGGGAATTGCTTGGGAATTTTGAACTTCCAAAGAGCAATTACCCTGTGTCTGGAAGCATCCAAAATTCTGAGTTAAAGTCAGAGACTTGGGTGGTTCCAACCTGCTTAGCAGAATAGTTACCCAGGAAAAGTTAGAATGATTAAAACCAGTCCTAACTCCTGGGTAGCTATACTACTGACCACTGCCACCACCTCCCCAATCCCCCAACTAACCCCCAACCACCTGACTAATCCCCCCACCCAACTACTCCCTCGACCCCAAAACTACCCCCCACCCCCCACAACCCTCAGGCCCCTGCACTACAAAGGGAGGACTCCTGAACAGGTACACTCCACATTTCAGAGGAGGCCCAGTTCAGAAGTCTGGGCGAGAAAAGCGGATCTCCAGTGCAAGGTAAGTAAATAGGAGCAGAGTGGCAATCCAACAGTGATTGACACTCGTTGGAAGATTCAGCCCTTGTTTTCTCTCCACCCAGATACTGCAGTCCTTCACAGTACTGAATTCCCCTTTAATGGTAAAAAACCTCATTCAACAAGCTCAGCTCTCCCTGCTCCCAATGTGGATGTATTTACACAGGCTACAAGTATAACCACAATTCTTACATACTTGGTGCAACTTTTTTTAACCTCAGTTAAAAATTAAATGTCATAGCTTTATTCTTCTGGATATATTTTTTCTAATCATAAAATAGTACAGCAAAGGTTACTCAGTCCATTATGTACATGCCGGCTCTTTGAGGGACAGGGAGTGGCGGCCTTCTGTCTCATAAGGCGATGGTTTGTGCCGTGGTGGTCAACATTGTGTTAAGCCTGTCTCCTGTGTTGTTTTAATGTTCTGTAGCAAAACTGAAACGTCCTCTCTGGGGCACAAGCCTGGACAAAATTTATGGAGACCCTGGGCTGCCCAAATGTCAGGGTCCCTATCTCAACCTTCTGATCAAGTATATATCTAATTCACGATTGAATCTGTTCCCACCCACCTTTCAGGCACTAATTCCAGATTACAAGTCATCACATAAGAAAATGTCTCCTTATCTTCCTTAAGGGTCTTTTGCCAGTTATCCTAAAGATGTGACCTCTAGTTACTGATGCTCCTGCCAGTGAAATCAGTTTCTACTTATTTACTGTAAAAAAAAATCCTGTTATGAGCTCAATTGTTTTTACTTCTCATTGCATTTTTAAAGTTATACTTCTGTTTTTTCTTTTGCTCTGAATGGCGATAGCATTGCCCTCAAATTTTCTGCCTCTAATTCCTTCTAACTAGAATGGGAGTTGGCAGCAGTAACAGTCAATTTACTAGCCACAAATGTACCGATCAGATGACAAAAGACTGATCAGCATTTTAATCTCTTTTCTTCCTGCAAATCAACAACAACATGACATAACTGTCTGATTTGACTGCACTGCTGCAACTTCCTCAAGCACACAGTACACCAGAGGCGGTAAAGTTGGTCTTTCCAGTAAACAGTAGTACACAACCTGCTCATTGTGAATCAGCATCCTGTTTTACAATTTTACAGGCTGCTCAATCTTCTTTACAATGTGGGACAAATGCTGGACTGCCAGTTCCAAAGCACTGCAGACTTGGGCATGGTCTAATTCTTGTACCCAACTCAAAAGCCAGATTCAATAAGCAAATCCACGCTTCCTCTGAATGAAAGGTAATTTTGGATAGCGCTGAGTGAAAAACATGCCCATTTATTGACTCTACATTCAGACATAGGATTTCCACAACACATCCATGCCAGTTTAGAAGATTGTACTGGGGAGGTTTGAGACTTCCCAATCTCCATAGTTTTGTATGGAAGGATATTCACAACAGGCTCCATCAAAAGAATAGAAGATGTAATTTTGGAGCTTTCTTCCAATTTGTTTCTTGTATTCTGCACAATTATGTTTTGCAAGAGTAGAAGTGGTCTTCAAATGTAGCAAGTTGAAGCAGCACATTCACAGTGACAGACATGCACTCAGCCCACAGCCCATCCTGAATGTTAGTGAGTAGCCATGCATCACTTAGCTATGTTGTGGTCCAATGATTTAATGTCTGAAGAACTTTGAAAATCTGTTCATTGCAAGGCTTAAGATATAAATTGCGAACTACTCCCCCAAAATATGGATATGTATGAGTAGCAATGGAAAATCTAAAGCTAAGCTACACCAACAGCTTTTTAAAAAATTCATCCTCAAGATATGGGTGTCAAGGCCAATATTTATTGCCCACCTTAGTTGCTCTTGCAAAGGTAATAGTGAGAGTTCTTTTTGAAATGCTGTAGTCCGTGAGGTGAAGGTGCTTCCACAATGCTGTGAGGTAGGGAGTTCAAGGATATAGATCCAGCTGCAGCCCTTCAAGAGTCTGGAATTTTGCCGTACATAAGAATTAAATGCAACTCTAAAAATGGACCAGGTGAGAAATTAGGATGCATTAAGCTGTTTGTCTGGTCCTACCACTTTAGCTCAGGAACCGGAAAATTTACGATGAAGGAGTCTTTCAGGGTCTAATAATCTCATAGAATGCAGTTTATAAAATGGATGAGAAGTAAGTAATTCAGCAACAGCATTCAAATCATCATTACCCCTTGAATTACTTCCTTCTCAAAAAATGGTCTACCATGCGCATATAGTTTGGTTTAGCCTCTTCCCAAGTTAATTTATCAAAAGGTGATGAGCAACTCATGAAAGTCCAATGGTATAGTACTTGTAAAACTTTCCAAAAAACTGTGCTTCAACAACAATTGGCAGTTGTTTTCCAAACTATCAGTTTCCTGTTGAAGAAAGTTGGCAGGATCAGTCTTAAAAGTGTGTATATGACACTCCTTCAGATAACAGGAATCACTGTGCTGACTAATTTCCCTTTAACTTCCAGATTACATTCACCTCACACATGCAGTTGGCTGACTATCAAAGCAGTACTTAGTAAAAGGAGGGCTGTCAAGGAAACTGGCAAAGTGGCCCTAACAAATAAGTAATGTGGTAAGTAAAATGTTATGTGAGAAATGGAAGTTAATATTCAACAGAAATAGTGGAAGAAAATGCTCACAGCATTCATGTGAATAGATGATTAATCATGTGTCCACAATACAAATTTCCTCAGGCAGGAATATGAGACTAGCCATAATGGATGAAGCCATGTGACAAGACATTTGATTTCAGTCACACAGGGATCGCTCAACAAAGTGTGATAATTAGTGGTCCTGTTAGTTTTTTTTAACAAAAATAGGCTTTGTTATGAGTTAAACTTCACTGCTTACATTAAACACTCTAGGTCCGGGTGAGATATTACACTTATTGTGGACCACTCACATGTACACACTCACTAACTGTGCTCTTCTCACTGGCTAAGTGAACATTTATTGGTCCATCAGAGGTGATTGTTATTGAGCACACTGAGTGGCTCTTGGCAGACCTTGCTCAGGTCATTTGGCTAAAGATAAAATATCAGTGTGTATCCACTTGGAGAAATGGCTTTCAAACTTTCCTGTGCAACTCTCTGGAATTCCCTGGCTAATATTACCATACAGCAGGGAATCCCTGCAAATATTGACATTTTCCCACTGACCTGGGGGATCACCCTCCACAAGCTACCTGAAAAACTATGAGGGTAATTTTAACTTTAGGTGATGGGAGGGTGTGGTGGTGGGCTAAAATTGCAGATATGAAAAGCTCAATGCGCCCGCTTCCTATTTTAATGGACCCCTGTTTGAGTGCTTGCAAGTAAGCCCTTATGGAGAGGTGTTTACTGATTATATTTAAATGAGGCAGTTTTACAAATATTTTCAACGCAATTTGATTTAAATGACCCCAGTACCTGTTTCCCAGAGTTTGGAGAAGCATCATTAAAACAGCGGGCTAGTTAAAATCAGGAATCCCAAGATTAATAGCTCTTTCTGGGAAATGATTTGATGACTATATTCTATATAATGTAGCCCAGCAGGAAGGACAAAGAGTAGAGGAGGAATAAGCTGCGGATCACTCACCATCTGATGAGGATACCAGTAGAGAGGAGGAGGAAGAGGAGCAAGATGAAAATGGGGCCTCCAATGCCACATTAGCCACTCACATTGCTGCTCAGACTGCTAGGAATTTCTTAAAACCTCAAAGATTCAGTTAGTCACTGCGCCAAACTAAATATCCCATTGCTTTGCCTATTATTCCCCTCACCACTCCCATTGATACAAAGCAGTCCTGCAACCAGCTATCTACCCATTGCACATTTATCAGTTGGCCCTCCTCGATTCATGTCTTCACAATGGGCAACACAGAAAAGTGACACAAATTAATAAATTCAGTGATTTGATCTAAAAAAGGGAAAACTTAATAACATTTTAACAAACACCTTGCACATGTCATTAATGATCTTCAAAGCATTTATCTTCCTTTGTCTAATGTTTCTATGTGATGTAACCACTGTGGCTTCAGCAGAGGTAGAGACAAGCTGTTCAGATCTCTGGGGGCGTGGTTTGTCTACTAAGATACTCTTGGCCACTGACCTCTGGGTGTTGGAGCACATGAGCAGCCAAAAACTGCTTCATCTACACCTGTGCAGGAGCAGACTCAGCCACTGGGACAGGAGGAAGCATCTGGGGTCAACAAGAATGAAAAGTTTGATTGGAATTTCCACTTCCAGTCTTCTTTCGGTATCATCCCTCTCCTGAGCTATGAGCACATTGCTGTTACCTCGCTGCAGAAGAGTAGTTTGGTGCTGATCAATGATACATTGCAAGACCATGGCTAAGGTATCTGCCATCCTGTTTAAGGCAGCAGATATGTTGTCAGCCATAGTCTGCATGGCCATGGCCTGCATGGACCATTTAATTGCTATGATCAAAGCTTTATGGAGGAGGCAGTCTTTCCTTGGACAAAGACATCCTTGCAATGAATTGTGACATAAATCCATTGATGTTGGAGCTGGACTCCTCCATCCACTTTGCTATATACTGGTACAGGACAACCAGTACCTCTCAAATTTGTTGCTGTCCCTCTATTATTATAATTTTCATGGATGGCCCACAGGGTTCAATATCTGCATCCAGCTGAGCTGAGCTTGGAGAGGAGTGTGTTCTCCAACACTGACTCTCCATAGTTCTTCCTAACACTATTCTGTTCAATAATCATGTGTTATAGCTAGGGTCGGGAGAGACCTGAAGCCCTTGTACCCTTACTGTCTGTAATCAGTGTGGTTTTGGAGAGAAAGATGCATGCGTTTCTAAGGTCCCAGACTGTGTGGTCAATTTAAATAACAGCAGCGAGCTATTGTGGGTTTAACTAAAGAGGATTATTTATTCATGCATTCACCCCAAAAATCTAACGCTAAGCCAATCACTCAGCACTCACACACTCAAGAAAAAATGCAGTTAGAGAGAATAATGTACTTGAAAACAAAAAAATCGTTCTCATTTGACCCATTGTAGGATAACAGTTGTGGGCCATATAAATAATAGTCTTTTCCACTCTTGAATTGTATTTTAGGTGGATTCAAATAGCTGGAGTCAGGTATCAGGATTATGACAGGAAATCCCCTGAAAAGATGAATGTTCAGATCACAAAGTTTGGCACTTGTGGTTTTCATACCAGGAGGTCAAATTTCTTCACAGGTGGACTTGGATTAGGAATCGGGCTGTGAGGCTTTTTAGGATGAAGCAGCCTACAAATTTTAAAAGGCTTTGGTTTTGCTGCCTTGGTCTGCAGCTGATGTTCTACAGCGGTGTTCTTTGCAGACTGGTCAGGTCTCTTGGGTCTTTGGATGATAAAACCTGTTACCTCAGGCTTGTTTTAGTCACATGACCAATACTGCTATTGTCCAACCAGAATGGCATGGAAGTCCAAAGCCATTTCTATACTATGGAAGATAGATGATGGCCCCTTCACACCTGCCTGTGAAGAATTGGCCCCTGTAGTTCACTTTTGTTAAACGTTGAATTTGGAGACATGGGACTGGATTTTCATCCTAGAGGCAAGTAGCGGGAGTTGGGAAATTTCCCAGCTTGGCACACCCACCTCAGGAGAAAGTGCCAGCAAACGTGAGATTTTCATTCCAGGGGTTGCGGGGAGGAGTGGTAACAGAAGTCAGACCCACTGCCTCCAGAAAGGGTTCAGAGGCAGCCACAAAGACTGCTGGGTGTTGATTGTGCTGTTTAAAAGGCCCGCCTCTGTGCTCTGGGACTTTGTCCTAGTTGTAGGACAAAACAGAGAACAGCCCTCGAGTCTTCACCCCTCACGCCCCCTCAGCGCCCACATATTACCATGCTCCATCCATGACAACTCATGACACCTCATGGACATCCCATGGCCTCTCATGCCTTCTATGCCAATAAATGTCACTTCACCCATAATACACTCTGTGCAGAACAAATAAACCCTATAGTAACAATAGGATGTATGACAAAGCTTAAAACATCATTCATTCATAATTTTCTACTTTCTTAAAAGCACTGTTTTTACTACAGCCCTATAAGTGTCAATCATTCAGACCCTTTAAAGTATCAATAGCAGAAATTTCAAGTTCTTGAAACTTCTTTATCTTGTGTAAATAAACATAGTGCAATTAACAGAATAGATCACAGAGCAAGAGCAGTCAATCAAGCAATGTCTTCCCTGGGGCGTAGCAGTTTCGACAGACTAATGGATATCTGGGCTCTCGGCCAATTCTCTAAGCATCTTCGGCAACCTATCTCTGCTCCTCTCCCTTTCCCTTGTGTTCAATGCTTGCTTTGCCTGCAGTTGGACAACAATAAACCTATTAGAGACTTTAAAGCATGCCCTTACACAATGGATGCAGTGCATTCGGTGAGGGTAACTATCAGGCCATTGCATCATGTTGTATAAGGATTGGGCTGAGTGGCAGTGGTGGATGGACAAAGGGGGACCTTAGGAAATGCATAGAAAGTGAATGACGGGTGTTTTTCAAATGTAAGTAGGTATGAGGTGTAATGTGATTGAGCATGTTTTACAAGGCACAGTCAGGGGATGGGATTGTGTTCACTATAAGGTGTAAGTGAATCTGAAACTGTAATTACCTCTCCTGACCTGGTTAGGTCCTTCAAGCACTTCTTGCACTGGATACAAGTATGGACCAAATACTGGCTGCTGACCTCCTGATCCCAGTTGGAAAATGTGTGTGTGTGGATGTCAGTTGAGCACAGGTTTGGCCTCATTTGTAATATGCACATTGATTCTCACTATCTATATTCTCTCATTAAGAATATCCACTTGGCCAAGTATCAATGGGTGCATTTAACCTACACCTGCTCAATGTGACCCAGGCAGATTCCAATTTCATATTATCTGCTGATTAACATGATTGCAGCATGCAGCCCGTATTAACTGTATTGTTGATGCCTCATGTGGCAGCATATAATCATGAGAGGCTATGACCAGTTAACCCTAATCTTCACAGCTTAAAGTCAACCGGCCAGTCTCTTAAAGAGAGGCTGGAGAAGGTGCTGGACGTCATTCTACAACAGATTCTGATCTCAAAAGGCTGAAGAATAGAATAAGATGGGAGAAAGCAGGTTCCAAGATTTCTGGTTGTTGTACTGGAGGCCTTTACAGAGGAGACGCAGAGAAGGAGAGGTATCCACAAGGGGCCAAGAGGCCCTTCAAATAAAAGCTCAGAGAGCAGATGGCTGTGGAAGTCAATCCCAGGAGTCTCAAGGACCTGGATGCAATACACAAGAGCTCATGCAAGAGATCCAGGGCAGAGAATGCATCTTCAAAAGCCATGCCCTACTAAACCTGGAACTCCCTTTCTAACAGCACTGTGGGTGTACCTACACCACATGGACTGCAAAGGTTCAAGAAGGCAGCTCACCAGCACCTCAAGAGTAATTAAGGATAGGCAACAAATACTGGCCTAGCTGGCAGCACTCACATCCCAGGAATGAATAAAAAAAACTGCCCCACTATACTGAGACACCAGTCAATTCACTATCAGTCACATACTACTATCAGTCAAGACTCATACCTGACATTCATATGCTTCACCGCATACTCACATACTGAGTACTGCTGCTTCACAGCTATATCTCACAGCTTGCATACATTGCCAGCTATTCAACCATAACAGGCACAGCAGGTGAATGGATTGCATGACACACTACCCGCTTTCATACAGGACAAGGTGGCACATGACTGGAGGGAGCAGGAGCTAACTAGAGAGGGGGTGGGCCTGCATATCCCGACCTTGACAGAGGAGACAGTACTGGCTGTTATTGGGATTCCCATTGCTGAAACCATGGCTAATGGAGTTGCTGAAACCAACAAAGATGACAGTATCCTTATCCCTAGTCCTTCTCACCTCACACCCATTGCCCTCATCCTGCACTCTCTTCTAACTTACAATCTGCAGATGGTTTAAGTGTGCAACTCTAACTTAACACCCCACCACACCACAACCTTACCCTTGTACCTTTCCCAATTTTTCCTTTCAGAAAAGCAAGGAGTGCAACATGACCAGGCAGTGCAGGAATAGCAAGGAGACAGTAATAGAGGTGCAGCACCATCACTTGACTTCAAACTCACAGCCACCAGATCAAATACAAACATTATGCACAATTTAGAAGATAATGTAAAAGAGGGATCTGCATGTGCTGAAATACCGGGCACAAATGACCTGCAGCCAGGGCAGTGGGAAAGGATAACACAGCTGCAAGCTCAGCAAAGGGCAAGGTCACACATGAGTTCTGTTGCAGTGGACTAAGATGAGCACTTCAATGGGACAGCATTTGGGAGAAGGCTGATTTCTATGTACAACAGTATACTTGAAGCATGGAGAAGGTTACCAGAAAACCTGTATTCAATTTCAAGGTACATTGAAGGAGTGTGGTACCAACATGGCATAGGGCTTTGCCCAGAGCTTGGAGCTTAGCCTTTCAAGTGTGAAAATATTGGCCTCAATTGGCACAGTTGTAGACCCAACCATGATGCAGCAACTGAAGACTGGTGTCTCAGCTACTATTACAAGACAAACAGAAGCCACCTAACATCTGGGTGCTGCAGTGGACGGTCAGACTTCTTTCATGCCAGGTTAGCTTGTTGCCATCATGATTGTGGACTATACTGTGCAACGGGGTTTGCAGTGTGTCACAGCAGTCCATCAATTTGTCCTCCAACAAATTGCTAGAATTGCTGAGGCACAATCCTCAGCAATCAGGAGCATCAGCTCCACGGAGCACATACCTCTTGTCCTTTCTCAGGAAGCCAACATTCATCTTCCCACTCCTGCCTGCCAGCCAGCCCAGGCTGCTGCTGCCATGCTGAAACGATACAGTCTGCAGGTGGCATGACCTACAGTCTCCTCGACTGACACTAGTAGCCTTCCACCAGCTCTGCTACAGCCACTGGCGTAGCACTGCATAAGGACACTAGCAAAGGCAAAGATGCATGGAAGACTGGCGCTAAGGGAATGCACTAGTGTGATTAATTGACATCTATGTGCAATATTGAATGATTTGATTTGTAACAATTGGCTTGGAAGCATCACTTCAGCATGTCAATGCTGTGCTCAATAACATTTTGTGTAGAAGAATTGACTTGGTCTGTAGATTCAAAACTGCCACACTTTCTCAAAAGGACACTTTCCAGACTAAGAAGTGTCACTAATCATCTCCTGAGACCATCCAAAAGATATTTCCTGACTTGAATGGGTTGTTCTCAAACAAAGATGGTGATTTATCTCAACGTCCCCAGATGAATGTCTGGAAACAATAACCCAGGTTGTGGCTAATCAACTTAAGCCCAACACCATATTTGGAAAAAGGGACTGTGAGAAACCACATGGTAAGGCAGCCACGTTGGTCTCACTATTTAATCTTTAAGAGCTGGCTGCAGAGAGACACAACAATAAAAACAGTAGGAACAGTGAGGGTAGCAACACCTATGCCTTAAGAACTAGAGTCTGTAACATTGTAAGACCTCCAAGCCTGTTCCTTTTCAAGTCCACCAGTACAACAAACTGACCTCCTGGTAACAAGACTACAAGTGACTAACTTTGCAACCTGTAGAACGTCCACCTCTTCAAGAGAATCCTGCAACAACTCTAGTATATGACCTTGGCTATTGAATTCACCTGCACTACACTTCAGGAGTGAACGTTTCTTCTTCATCAGGCCTGCAAAATGTGTTGTCCAGAACAACCCAATCATGTGAATTATAATCTATTTTTGTGCTTATATTTTGTTAAAGTGCACTATTCTCTTTAACTGCACTTTCCCTGACTGTGCTTGCATGTGTGATATGGTGAGTGAGTGATGTAGCATTATGTTTTCAGGGTGAGTATGTGAATAAACAATCCTCTTTATTTAAACCCATGATAAGTTTGCTGCTGGTTATTCAAATTGGCCACACACACAGAGGTTGAGAAACAGACACACCTTCCTTTTCAAAAGCATATTGATTACAGATAGTAGGGTAGGGAACAAGGATTTCAGTAGTTCTCTCTCACCCTGTCTGTAACAGTTGTACAGCAGAATCATCAGTCATGTGGTCAGCGGATTGCTCTTGTCACCAAGTAGCCACCCTTTGGTTTGCCCTAATAGCTCAAATGCACCTGGCACAGTGGACTGGAGCACAATGAAGGCATCATGACTGCTGCCAGGGTAACAGATATTGACCTGCAAGATTTTCTGCATACAGTTACACACCAACTGTCTTAAAGGAAGAGTTAGAATAATCAAAATCACTCCTAACTCCTGGGTAACTCCCCTGACCCCCATGGGACCCTTCGACTACTCCCACCCCCTTGACTACCCCCACCCACCTATCCTGATTACACACAACGACTACCATCCTGACCCCCACAGGACCCCCTCAACTATCCCCCCACATCCCGACTACCACCCCAATCTCCCAACTACCTCCGAGCCACCCTGACTAACCCCCACCATCACGAATAAATCCCACCCCCCCCAACTGCCCTCACCAAACATACCCCCGGCCATCTGACCCCTCCCACTGACCACCTGACCCCTCCATTGACCACATGAGCTCCCACTGACTGCCCAAGCCACCCCCTGACCACCAGATCCCCCTGACCCCTCCCCCCATTGACAATCTGACCTCCCCACCATGACCATCCTACCACCAAACCCAACCCCCCACCCAGCCCGCTATCCTGCCAGCTTACATTATACACTTACCTTCTCCCTGGCTTCTCAAAATGGTTGGACCTTTAAACTTACCCACTTTACAGCAGCTGGCACCGTAAAAAAAGAGGGTGTGCCTTCCTTTCACTCAACTCTCCTGCATTCGACTAAGAGGATTCCTGGACAACTGCAATTCACTTTTCTCAGCTGGCCCAAGTTGGAAGGTGGGGTGAGACATATGTAGCTGCATTTCAGTGTAAGTAAATAGGAGTGGAGTGGCAATCCGACTGTGAATTTTGGTCCATAGTCACCCTTTCAATGAATGGAGATCTTCAGTAACCTCCCTTACGCAATAGTGGGCAGCAAAATTTGAGATGTTGCGAACATCTCCCAACTCCAGCTTGGAAGGAGACAGGCGCATAAAAGTTTATCACCATGGCCACTTCCACAGCCACTGGCAATGCCGTCCTAGCCCTGCTCTAGGGCTGCAGATATGGCTGCAGCAGATGGCCAATTTCAGTAAGGATGTCCTTATGGAAGTGTAGAAATCTCAGACATTATTCCTCACTAAAGTTCAGGTAGGAAAATTGTTCCCTGAACACCATGGGTGGATATAGCCTCCTGCTGAGAGCCCTTCTTCCCCTTCTCATCCTTCCTCTTTCAGCAGCTTCCACTGCTCTGCTCTGTTTCTCTCTTCCAGCTTCCATAATATAGGCTGAACTATATATAATGCTTGTTAGGACTTTCCTGTGTAGTGCCACAGATATTACAGTAGTGACTGGAGCAGGTAGGGTAAATAATTAGGTGGGGATCCTTCACATCAGATTCCTATCTATTTTCAGGTCCATTCTGGTTTTTTGCTGGTCAGTGGTAGAGCCCACTCAAATCTAGTAATGCAAATTTAAATTAGGCTAAAGTTATAAAGTTACATTACTTGTTAAAGATCTGAGGAATTATTACTTAATTTACTGCGAAATACCTGTATATGCTCTAGGCCTCCAATGTTACTAGGTGACAGGAGATCCTGAAGATATTGTTGCATGCAGCAGGCACTTTACAAGGCAAATTCTCATCGTTAGCAATTTCACAGCAATAGTGGAGAAAGCCGAAGCCGAATAGAAAATTGTGACAATGCTGCCTTGACCCTTTAAATTGGAATTCCCGCAGCAGTAGCTTTTCCCTGTTACTAAGTGCAGACGGCAAACAGCATTGGGATTTGCCTACAAAATGTAGACAAGGTTGATGCCAGAAAACTCACTGGGCTCAGCTACAGATGGTGTCCAATTGAAAAATCACAGCCAATGTCCTTTCACCTTTCAGCCTATCTTATAAAGTACTGAAAGCTGGTGACTTTCTTAAAAAGGCCTTTGAAGGCGCCTGGTTATAAATTTGGATGTTTTCTCTTCATTTAGTGACAACCATGCAAGATTCTTTCTATTCTAAATTGGAAACCATCTATTTTGGCTTTTGAAGCTCTTTCCAAAGGACATTTAACTCCTCCTCCATCTCCACCTCCCCAGCAAACTGTTTTAATAATCAACTGTGGTTTCTCATATGGCACAATCTCAATCTGGCATTTCTCAACAGGGAGAAAGGAACATTTGAACAACAAATGAAAGGCTGCCCTCAGGGCATTTCCAAGGTTTCAGAGTGGTACAGGCAAAGGCCAAGAATTAGGCAACCTTCCCTCTCCCCCCAGATGATAGAACATAGGAGAGATTCGAAAGAAACGGGTGAAAATTACCAAAAAAATCTTAAGTGATATAAAGTAAAATATAAATCTATGCAGTCCTGGGATGGTGAAGTATGGCTGTCATCAACTAAACTCCCAGTAGAAAACTTAGAAAATGCCTGAAGCTCAAACACAAACATATTCCCTTTGCTGGGCGAACATGTAATTCTCCATAATATGCCAATTACAAATGTATTGCCAAAAGAAAAATAATCCTATATCATAGAATCATTCGGCACAGAAGGAGACCATTCAGCCTGCCATACTGGTGCTGGCACTTTGAAAGACTTATCCAATTAGTCCTGCTCTCTTGCTTTCCTTATAGCCGTGCAAAGTTTACTGATGCAAGCATCTATCCAATTTCCTTTTGAAAGTTACTGTTTAACCTGCTTCCATGACCCTTTCAGGCAGTGCATTCCAGATCATAGTAATTCACTGAGTAAATAAATTCTTCTCAGTTCCCTTCAGATTCCTTGGTCAAATACCTTACACCTGTGACACCTGGTTACCAACCCTCTTGCCAGTGGAAACAGTTTTTCCTTATCTATTCTATAAAAATCCTTCTTTAACATTTAACACCTCTATTAAAACTCCCCTTAACGTTCTCTTCAATCCCAGCAAAAAAACAATAACTGAAGTAAGCTCAGTGCTGGTACCATTCCAATAAATCTCCAAGGCCTTGATATCCTTCCTAAATTGTGGTGCCCAGAATTGAACACAATACACCAGCTGGGGCCTAAATAGTATTTCAACACAACTTCCCACTTTTGTACTCTTATTTATTTAAAGAATATATAGGCTATGTTTGCTTGGTAATGTGCACTGGTGGTGCACGCACATGCAATGGGAATGGGGTGGGTGAGAGGAAAGGCACAGGTGTCAGAAAATTCAAGGCTGAGTAGTTGTTGAGTGTGCTATTAACACACACACGCACACACACACACACACTGCTGGATTTTTTTCTGAGTAGACAAGGTGCTCAGCAGCCACTTGCTTGCTAGAGAGTGTGGGCCTCAATAAGGCTTCGAAAATTACTTTTCCCTTATCCACGTTGCTCAGGCTTTGCAATGAAATGCAAAGTTATCACTAAGCATTAGCATGAACCTGGCACTTTTCCAAAGTCACTTCCTGGCCTTGAGGATTGAGGCTGCTAAAGGTGGAGTCCTCTAGTTTCCTGAATGACAATAGCATACTCTTTAATGCATTTTTCATTAGCTGTTGTTGCACAGTCGACTGTATTGTTACGTTTTTGCATTTGACGTTTAATTTAATGACTTACTCTTTATTTCTCCCTCATCCTTTTCCTTCCCTGCACAACTCTACCCCCAACAACCTGCCTCTTTTTTTTTAACCAGTCATGCAAAGGAGTTTTTCTGTTCACTACAGCTAGTGCCCTCAGAAAATTCGAGGATAAGGAACAGTTTGTGTTTAGTGGGAAGACTTTTTGCATCTGTGATGGATAGCACAGACTCAGGTATGCAGTTCCATTGACTCCACCAGAACTAGTTGGGCACCTCAGAGAATATTTGTGTTGCCACCTAGACGTCACCAAGAAAAGAGTTTCTCTGCAGGTCAGGACTGGACCCTTCATTTGTCATCTTGTTGCAAAAACAAAAAAATAATCATGGAACACTAGGAAATGAAATAACCCATGCGCTGTGACAAGTGTGCATGTATCAACTTGGCCCTTAACCAATGCAGTGCTGAGCTGTCAGAAAAGGTATCTTTTGGATAAGACTTTTATCCGAGGCCCCTTCTGTCCTCTCTGATAGATGTAAAAAATTCCATGGCACTATTCGAATAAGAGCAAGGGAGTTCTATCTGGTGTCCTGGCTAATATTTATCTCTCAACTAATTGAAAAAACAGACTATCCAGTTATTATTTTATTACTGTTTGTGGGACCTTGCTGTGCATAAATTGGCTGCCACGTTTCATACATTACAACAGTGACTACACTTTGAAAAAGCATGCTGGGACATCCTGAGGTCCGTCCCATAAGGTGTTACAGAATTGCAAGTTCTTTCTTTCTTATATGAACAAGTCCAAATAAAAAAAAACACAAGAAGCAAAATTTGTAGAGTGTAAGCAGTGAGTTTTCCATTGCATGTTGTAAGGGTTTGTTCAGTAGGTCTCACGAAGAGGTTCAGAGACATGTAAAGTTGATCAGTAGTGTTTATTGATAACACACAAATAGATACATATGTACAAAGTATAGCCCAAACTAGGAGCTAACGTCATGCTGACTTCTATCTGAGTGTCTCCAAACAACTCTGTCTCCTGTCTACTGTCATGTGTCTCTCTACATCATATTGTGGGCGGTACTGTTCTCCAGTCCCACATTAACCCTTGGACCAGAATCTTACGTCCCATGGGCATGCACGCGCCCGACCCATCTGGCCACGAAATAGCACAAGATGATGTTGAGCGAGCATCCTGATGTCATCACGCACTCGCATGATATCTCACTCAGCAGGCAGGCACGGCATTCAGACGCTCACCCACCAATAGTTAAGCAGGCAATTAAGCCCAAGGAGACAGTTGAAAGCAATTTTTTGTGGCCTGTCTACTTTTACGGTTGGCGGATGGGCCAATTGGCCAGGCGGCCTTTACATATCTGCTCAAACTTCATCAAGGGTGGGATGAAATCTCCGTGGGGAAATAAAATAAGAAGAGATATCCGGGAACTGTTATTTTATGAGGTATGCTTGATTGTGCTGCATGGACATATTTTGCAGCATTTTTGTTGTTTTATTTTTTTCTGGGGAGGTCTGCAGCTCCCTGAGGCAGCTGTCTACTTTCAGGGAGCTCACTGGAAGTGCTCACCAGCACCCGCGGTGACGTCAGTGCCCAGCCTCTTGCCGCCCGCATTGGCAGTGCTGGGCCTTTCTCAGCGCCCGTTTCACACTGGCTGGCTGTTAATTGGGGTTTATTGTGGTTGGGGGCCCGTTTCCCATCCACTTCCTGGCCCACTGATTGCATGCGCCCAACAAGCGAAAATTTCAGGCTTTGCTACACTGAAAACCCTTATACTACACTGTTCAACAGTAATGCTCATCAGATATGATCAGTTCACTACATACCTGCTAACTGGACATTTAGCTGTCCTTTTGGGAAATGGAAGAGACAAAATTGCAGAATTGGGTTATAGATGCCATTCTGTGATTAATGTTAATACTTAAATTCAAATACACAGTTTATTAAACAAAACAAGGCTTTTTCTTTGTACCTTCTAGGTAACTGCAATATGAAACCATGATGGGATGTCTAATGATTCCTTTTCAGTTCTTGACTGCTTTGATCTGTTGCTTGTATTACAATTTATTATCCCCTCTTCCCCAGTGCTCAATTCAATAAGGATTCACTGTGTAATCACCCCAAACCACCAAATGTCTGCTCCTCTTAGTTCCTATGCCTGACTATATAAACTTTAGTGGAATCAGGGACAGAGTCCAGTAGTTACACATAAGGCTACGTAATAAGATAAGTGGGCCAAAAGATTAAATTACTGGGACGGGGGTCTTTGCCACAGCTGGGCAGGGCATCTACATCTTTTTGGTGTGAAAGGAGTTTTTCACCTGGCCCCCAAGAGCCAGTCAGAAAATGAGAATGCTCTGATGATGGAGTAAGGACCTTATAGAGGCAATGAAGAGATCCAAGATGTTTTCCTTACTTCTCTGATGGGAAACATTAAAATTAATTTTAGAGTAGTTGATTCACTCTTGTCCTATAGGCCTAGTAGTGATTGCTGGGGCAGGATGTGCTTTGTTGTAGGTAAACAAGCAGAAGACTTACCGCCATTCTCTATTCTTCCTGCTGCCCTCATTCCTACATCCAGAATTTGGGTCAGTTTTTATGCTGGGCAGAAACCTGGTGGATCTGGAACTTGTCAAATATCATGTCCTAACTTACAATCTACCCAACTCTCACCCTCAAAGCCTACCTGAATTTTGGGAGGATTGTTTATAACACCTACATTATGCAAGTTTACTGATATGACACCGCCCCCTTTAGTAACCATAAGAGCATAAGACCATAAGACATAGGAGCAAAAGTAGGCCATTCGGCCCATTGAGTCTGCTCTGCCATTCAATTAGATCATGGCTGATCTGATAATCCTTAACTCCACTTTCCTGCCTTTTCCCCATAACCCTTGATTCCCTTAGTGATTAAAAATCTGTCTGTCTCAGCCTTGAATATACTTAACGACCCAGTCTCTACAGCCCTCAGCGGTAAAGAATTCCACAGATTGACTACCCTCTGAGAGAAGAAATTCCTCCACATCTCTGTTTTAAATGGGCGCCCCCTCACTCTGAGATTATGCCCTCCAGTGCTAGGCTCTCCCACAAGGGTAAACAACCTCTCAACATCTACCCTGACAAGCCCCTTAAAAATCTTATAAGTTTCAATAAGGTCGTCTCTCATTCTTCTAAACTCCAATGAGTACAGGCCCAACCTACTCAACCTCTCCTCATAAGAAAATCCCTCCATCCCCGGGATCAACCGAGTGAAACTTCTCTGAACTGCCTCCAATGCCAGTATATCTTTCCTTAGATAAGGGGACCAAAACTATTCACAGTATTCTAGGTGTGGTCTAACTTATGCCTTGTATAGTTTTAGCAAGATTTCCTTATTTTTATACCCCATTCCCTTTGAAATAAAGGCCAACATTCCATTTGCCTTACCTGTTACCTGCTGAACTTGTATGCTAGCTTTTTGGGATTCATGCATGAGGACCCCCAAATCTCACTGTGCTGCAGCTTTCTTCAGTCTTTCTCCATTTAAATAATATTCAATGTATCTATTCTTCCTGTCAAAGTGCATAACCTCACATTTTCCCACACTATATTCCATTTGCCATGTTTTTGCCCACTCACTTAACCTGTCTATATCCCCCTGTAGACTCTTTGTGTCATTCTCACTGCTTGCCTTCCCACCTATTTTTGTGTCATCTGCAAACTTGGCAATAGAACATTCATTTCCCTCATCCAAGTCATTAATATATATTGTAAATAATTGTGGCCCCAGCACTGATCTCTGTGGCACTCCACTAGTTACAGGTTGCCATCCTGAAAATGCCCCCCGTACCCCAAATCTCTGTCTTCTATTAGTTAGCTAGTCCTCTATCCAAGTTAATATACTACCCCCAACACCATGGGCCCTTATCTTATTAAGTAACCTTATGTGTGACTAAAATATACAATTGCACAATAAATTATGATGGACTTTAAGTGGAAAACATACAATAACAAAAAGCACAATTCCAGAAACTGTCAATGGGAATGCTTCAAAATTACAAAGACCATATCTCCATGAGCTTTAACCTTTAAAATCTAACATAGTTGAATAGTCAGTTTTGAGAATGCCATATTTAGGATCGGCCTCTTAGAAAATCTTCAGGACAGTGTTCCTGGTTTAATGATCATAAGATCATAAAATGATCAAGATTGCATCAACTGCTGGACTCTGTCCCTGATTCCACTAAAGTTTATATAGTCAGGCATAGGAACCAAGAGGAGCAAACATTTGATGGTTTGGGGTGATTACACAGTGAATCCCTGCTGAAGAAACTGAATACTAGCAGCTTGTTGGGAACAGGGAGGTTCTGAATCTGGTCCAGAAAGATATGGGGCAGAATTTTCCGTTTGCCGGGCGGGCGGGCCTGACCCGATCACCTGCGGGCGGACAGCCCATCACCACCAAGGAAGCGGGTCACGCCGCCATTTTGCACGGGCTGGCCAATTAATGCCCGCCCAGCGTGTTTCACACTCCCGTGGAGAGCGGGATTTTTAAAATTGCGGCGGGCGTGTACAGACCGCCGGTTCCAATGGGGAACCGGCGGTCTGTATAAAAAAAGGCCAGGCAGCCTCCTTTATGGCCATGATCACCATGGCCAGCGAAAGATGCAGGGGGTCTGCACAGCGGGCTCCGAAGGAAGGCAGGTCAGAGGAGAAGGGCAGGCTGCAGGGTAGGGCAGCGGGGGGCCAATGTGCCCCTTGCTTCTCTGATGCCTGCCTTGCTGCCCTGCTCGAAGAGATTGCAGAAGGTCGAGAGGTCTTGTTTCCCGAGGATGGGAGGAGGAGGGCCCCCCAAATCACAAAGCGGGCCTAGCAGGAGATGGCGGAGGTGGTCAGCTCCCAAGATGCTGTCCGTCGCACAGGGACCCAGTGCTGCAAACACTTCAATGATTGGAAGAGTGAGTACCATGTCGGCCTTGGCCATTTAACCCAGCAGGTCCGCCCCCCCACCCCCCCCCACCCCCCCCGCCCCCCCGCCCCCCGCGCCATGTCTTAGTGCCTTTACTGCATTGGGCATTTGGCGCATGCTGGGTGGGCAAACAGATAGTGACCAAGCTTACATCAACCTTAGTGGTTGTTGAGTAGATGGGTTCTCCCCGCAGCATATGTTGGTGTTTGTCGCATTTGAATAGTCTGGGGGCAACCTGCATGGGAGGCAGCTAGGCACATACTCAGAACTCCAACACATATCCTATTGATGGTGATGAGATGGTGGAAGGGGAACCTCAAGGTGTCGTGGCCAAGAGCCTCGGTGCCGCACCTAGTTGCGCCTCCTTGCCATGAGCGCTAAGACTCGTGTGTTATTGAAAGTGAGGGACGCCGAATGTGTCCAAGGTGGCCATTGGGGGAGGGGGTTGGGAGCAGCCGTGCTATCTTCTGGTGACTGATCACCAGTAGTGTGGACAGGAGCTGCTGGAGGCCTCAGATGGGCCACTGTGGTTGGGGTGCGACGTGTGCGTGCAGAATACATGAGCGATCAGCCCCAATAAATAGTGTTCTCTGTTCTGCAGATGAAAACTGAACACAACACCCAAGAGCGTTTGCGCACTGGTGGTGGCTAGGCCTGGCTGCACACTGTGACACACTTCGAAGAAGAGGCCATGGAGTTGGGAAGAAACCAAGCGGCCAGGTCGGCAGATGTCGGTGAGGCTGGGGTGAAACGGCCAGGTATTTGAGCCCACAGTCCCATCCACTCTGTCTCCCCACCATCCAAAGCACTGATGATTGCTGCAATCATTAATGCAGCAACACTGCTCATTCACAGACTGATACAGTCAGATGTGTAGGTCATACACAAATGTCCCTCAGCACCTTGAGGATGCGCGTCTCCAGCACCTTCCAGAGTCGCCTTATCTCTTTTCTGACCACTATCCGCATGGTCTAACATGCCATGGCATCACTGCTGCACATCCAAATACTTATTGCATCTTAGGAGGGTTTGTACTTCCACCACCCTTTCAGCCAGTGCGTCCCACATTACGCTGTCCAAAAGATCCTCAGCACCTCACCTGTCAACCTCATGGCACTCAACTTAAATAAATGCCACCACGTTAGTCATCCCTGTGCCAAGGGGAAATGTTGCCTTCTGTCCACCTGGTCTATGCCCCTCATAACGATATGAAGGTCAATAATGTGACCTGTCAATTTCCTGTGCTCCACAGCAAATGTCATAAGTGTATGCAATGTTTCCTCATAACTCCAACTCTCTAGGCCAGCATGCATCCAGTTCAGGAACCTCTGCACTCTCACTATTCCAATGTCATCCCTCCCATGAAGCGCAGGTCACAACTGAACACAGAAGTGTAGATGTGGCCTCGACAGCGTTTTCGGCACTTGCAACATGACCTCCCTTTTCCTATATTTTACTCCTCGGCTAATAAAGGCAAGTCTGGCTTTTATCTTGTAAATGCCTTATGTTCCTGTTCTGCTACCTTAACGGGTCTGCCCAGCAAGGTCCCTGTAATCATCCTTACCTTCCACAGTCCTACATTTCTCCTGTATTCCCGTACCTTGTTTGTCTTGCCCAAGTGCTTAACCTCAGACTTATCCACATAACATTCCGTATGGCATTCCTTAGGCCATGCAACCAGCCTGTCTGTATGCGCGTGTAACGTTTGGGCCTCCTCTTGACTATTTACCACCCCACCAGTTTTCGTCTCCTTAGGCTCTTGAAGGTTCAGCACATTAAGATCCTGGGGCGGGGGGAAAGGGATGAATTGTGTTACTGACTGATCGCTAACTGATGCCCTGCCCTTGTTGTTAATTTCAGCATCACTACCGCATGGCCACCAGGAGGACATCCAGAGTCCCCCCTCCACACATGAGGGGCGTCAATTGGCATGAGCGTCACACCATTTCAGTGAGCCAGGCACCAGTGCAGCAGCTACCACATCGGGATTATGACATCAGCTAGTGTCCCGGGGCACAGCGGAGAGGGCACTTCACAATCGCTGAGATGGCACGGACAGAGAGTGCCGATGACACCAGCAGCCGGAGGACTGCAGGGGACCAGGCACATGCTGAGTATGGCCTTGATGATGTGCCTCTGGAGATGTCCGCCATGCAGCAGCTGCAGGACAAGCAGCCGGGTGCGTGGGAGCATCTGGCAGGGTTGCATGAGGGTGTGCTTCACTTGGTTTTTGTGGTGGAGGAATCCAGGCATAGTGTCAATAATGGCATGAACCTCAGGACAGAGCTTCAGGCTTCCTCCATTGAGAGATTGGCGATTAGCATCTGATTGGGTTACACTCTGACCTGCAAGCCCTCGCTGCGCTAATGGCCACAGGTGGTCATTGGCAATGTGGGAGATGTTCTGGGCATCAGTGTCCCAACTCAGTGCCCATCCATCTGCAGTGAGCAGGGAGGTCCAAAGTGACCTCACGTTGGCGCAGCAGCTGCCTGTCATCACTGCGAGCTCCTCTCAGGGCACTCCAGATGAGGGCAGCAGGTCCACCCCTCTGCCAGTGACCGTTGCATCCATTGAGGCTGTGACAACTGGGGAGGTGCCAGTTCTGGAACTGGCTACTCCCTCCCAGGCGAGGCCAGCATAGGCTCCAAGGTCCAGAGGACGTCTGCCAAGGTCATCAAGGACAACAGGACAGCAGAGTCAGCAGGCTGTCTCACAAGCCACTCCAAGCGATGGGGTGGCACCAAGACAAAGCACCCACAAACGTAAGCATAAGGCACGTTAGGCACACCATGGGTTTCTCACTGGTGCTTTTCTGTTGGCCCTAGATTAGGGAATTTATTTTTGTGAATGTCAGAGCAAGATTTTGTAATGTTTTTGGTGGCACCATCTGATGGATGGGAATAAAGTCCACATTTGTGACCATGGCTGAGGGTGTCTCCTTTGTGCTGCATTTGTCTGTTTCATAGACATATCATGAGTGTTTGAGTGGACATTGATGTTTATGTACTAAACCCTTAGTTGCAGCTGATGAAGTGGAAGATGGAGCACTTAAGTGCTGCATATGGATGCACCAGGCAATGCTGGTCCTGCAGATCCATTTGTGTGGAGCTAGCTGAAGGTTCATTGGATTAAAGTGTCCCGGATGTCCCTGCCTCCTTGGTGAAGTTGTGGGTCGGAGTGCTGACCCTCATCATCGCCCTGTGCTTCCTCATCCTCTGAGCCACTGCTGGATTCATCATGTGCAGCCGCATCCACTGAGTCAAGGTCTTCATCGTCAACTGCATCCCCCTTTCCAGTACAAGATTGTGCAGAGCGCAGCATGCTACCACCATCACAGAGACGCGATCTGGGGGGTTCTGGAGTGCACCCCTGAGCGGTCCAGGCATCGGAAACTCATCTTGAAAAGACCGATAGCTCTCTCCACCACAGCCCATGAGGTGCCCTGGCTCCTATTGTAGCGCTGCTCAGCTTCTGTTCTTGGATAGCAGAGAGGCGTCATGAGCCACCTTCTGAGGGGATAGCCCTTGTCACCCAGCAGCCATCCATCCAGCCAAGCCGGAGCACTGAAGAGCCCTGGCACCTGGGAGTGTCTGAGGATGTAGGCGTCATGGGAGCTGCCTGGGTACCTTGCACAGCCTTGTAGAATCTGCATTCTGTGATCACACACTATCTGCAAGTTCATAGAGTGGAAGCCCTTCCTGTTGACAAAGGCACCGGGCTCACCTGCTGGAGCCTTGATGGCCATATGTGTACAGTCTATAGCACCCTGGACATGGGGGAAGCCAGCAATGGCCGCAAAGCCTCTTGCTTGCTGTAAAAACAAAAAAACTGCGGATGCTGGAAATCCAGAACAAAAACAGAATTACCTGGAAAAACTCAGCAGGTCTGGCAGCATCGGTGGAGAAGAAAAGAGTTGACGTTTCGAGTCCTCATGACCCTTCGACAGAATTTGAGTGAATCCAAGAAAGGGGTGAAATATAAACTGGTTTAAGGTGTGTGTGGTTGGGGGGTGGGTGCGGTTTGGGTGGGGGCAGAGAAGTGGAGGGAGTTGGTGTGGTTGTAGGGACAAACAAGCTGTGATAGAAGCAGATCATCAAAAGATGTCACAGACAACAGAACAAAAGAACACATAAGTGTTAAAGTTGGTGATATTATCTAAACGAATGTGCTAATTAAGAATGGATGGTAGGGCACTCAAGGTATAGCTCTAGTGGGGTTGGGGGGAACATAAAAGATTTAAAAATATTTAAAAATAATGGAAATAGGTGGGAAAAGAAAAATCTATATAATTTATTGGAAAAAACAAAAGGAAGGGGGAAACAGAAAGGGGGTGGGGATGGAGGAGGGAGCTCAAGACCTAAAGTTGTTGAATTCAATATTCAGTCCAGAAGGCTGTAAAGTGCCTAGTCGGAAGATGACGTGTTGTTCCTCCAGTTTGTGTTCGGCTTCACTGGAAAAATGCAGCAAGCCAAGGACAGACATGTGGGCAAGAGAGCAGGGTGGAGTGTTAAAATGGCAAGCGACAGGGAGGTTTGGGTCATTCTTGCGGACAGACCGCAGGTGTTCTGCAAAGCGGTCGCCTAGTTTACGTTTGGTCTCTCCAATGTAGAGGAGACCACTTTGGGAGCAACGAATGCAGTGGACTAAGTTGAGGGAAATGCAAGTGAAATGCTGCTTCGCTTGAAAGGAGTGTTTGGGCCCTTGGACGGTGAGGAGAGAGGAAGTGAAGGGGCAGCTGTTACATCTTTTGCGTGGGCATGGGGTGGTGCCATAGGAGGGGGTTGAGGAGTAGGGGGTGATGGAGGAGTGGACCAGGGTGTCCCGGAGGGAACGATTCCCACGGAATGCCGACAGGGGGGTGAAGGGAAGACGTGTTTGGTGGTGGCATCATGCTGGAGTTGGCGGAAATGGCGGAGGATGATCCTTTGAATGTGGAGGCTGGTGGGGTGATAAGTGAGAACAAGGGGGACCCTATCATGTTTCTGGGAGGGAGGAGAAGGCGTGAGGGCAGATGTGCGGGAGATGGGCCGGACACCGTTGAGAGCCCTGTCAAAGACCGTGGGTGGAAAACCTTGGTTAAGGAAGAAGGAGGACATGTCAGAGCAACTGTTTTTGAAGGTAGCATCATCGGAACAGATGCGACGGAGGCGAAGGAACTGAGAGAATGGGATGGAGTCCTTACAGGAAGCAGGGCGTGAGAAGCTGTAGTTGAGGTACCTGTAGGAGTCGGTAGCTTTGTAATGGATATTGGTGGACAGTCTATCACCAGAGATTGAGACAGAGAGGTCAAGGAAGGGAAGGGAAGTGTCAGAGATGGACCACGTGAAAATGATGGAGGGGTGGAAATTGGAAGCAAAATTAATAACATTTTTCCAAGTCCTGACGAGAGCATGAAGCAGCACCAGAGTAATCATCGATGTACCGGAGAAAGAGTTGTGGAAGGGGGCTGGAGTAGGACTGGAACAAGGAATGTTCCACATACCCCATAAAGAGACAGGCATAGCTCTTGCTTGCTGTGCCTGACTTGCCTGGTCGCAGCGGAAGCGGATGAAGGTCAATGCACATCTAAACAGAGCGTCTGTAACCTGCTTGACACAAGTGTGGACAGCTGATTGGGAGACACCACAAAGATCACCCACCGAGCCATGGAAGGAGCCAGATGCATAGAAGTGCAACTGTAACCTTCAGAGCTGCTGGCATGGGGTGTCCACCTACACAGTTAGGAGATATCTCAGGGCCAATCATCTGACAGATGTAGTTGATTGTTTCCCTTGACAGTCGGAATCTCCTTCGGCACTGCACCTCAGTCATATTGAGGTAGCAGCTTCGCTACCTGTAACCCTGACAGTAGGATAGTGGCATCTTCTGCAGCCCCTTTCGTCTTGGACAACCTCTTGGACCTGCGCCCCTTCTGCCTGCGCCTGGCCTCCCAAAGGTGGCTCCCCGGAGACTGATTGTCCACTCCTGGCCTCCTCCTTGTTCTAGCCCTCCCTTCAACCTTAGAGGAGCTGCCTCCAGTGAAGATGTCAGAACCTGTACCCAGGCTAAATGGAGGCCTCTGGAAAGCTGCAGGCCCGAGAAGGATTACTGTCTGCAGACTGCTGAGCAGAAGCTTCAAAGTACAGAGAAAGCTGTTGGAAATCGATCTGAACTGTTAACAATGTTTAAGTAACTGTTAGCAGTGTTTAAAACCCTTGTTGCAATAAATACTTCACATAAAACATTGACAACCCCACTCAGCTCACATATCCCGTCCATGGATGAGTTTTGTTAAAATTCACATACCCACCTGCCTGTTTTGCCCATGCTCTGAGCCAAAGATCGCACGGGTGCCTGAAAATCAGCGTCGATTGCAGAGTTAAGGGCCTTAACAAGCCCTTTAATTAATGGCGGGTGTGTAATGCACTTCATCGCGAAATATCGCGATGGCATGCAGTGACATCGGGACGCTCGCCCGATGTCAGCGCGCACCATTTTAAGTGCTGACATGCGGGGCCTGCCACCTGCACGCCATCCAGAAAATTCTGCCCTGCGTGTTGTTCTTAGTCCTACATGACTAGTCTGGGGAAAACCTGCAGGAGGTGCAGCAAGGTGCATACTCAGAACTCCAACACATGTCCTATTCACAGTGATGAGATTGTGGAAGGGGAGCCTCAAGGTCTCGTGGCCAAGAGCCATCTGCTGCCCTCGACACTGCACGTAGTTGTGCTGCCTTGCTATGGGAGCTAAGACCGTGTGTTTCCTAAAGTGATGGATGCACAATGTGTCCAAGGTGGCCATTTGGGGGGGGCGGTTGGGAGCAGGTGTACTATCTTTGTGTGATTGATCAACAGTAGCGGGGAGAGGAGGCACTGGAGGCCTGATATGGGCCACTGTGATTGGGGTGCAGCATGTGCATGCAGAGTCCATGTGCCATTAGCCGCAATGAGTGGTCTCTGTTTTTCAGGAGAAGAATGCTCACTGTGCATGTGAGTGTTTGTGGCCAGGCCCAGCTCATGATTTTAAGCCATTTTGAGCAGGAGGCCCTGGAGATGAGAGGCACCATGCACCCAGGTCCACAGGTGTCGGTGAGGCTGGAGTGGAACGGCCAGGTACTTGAGGTCAACAGTGACATCTGCTCTGTCTTCCCAACATCCAAAGCACTGATGATTGTTTGAATCATTATTGTAGCAACATTGCTCATTCACAGACTGATAGAATCAGAGTGTGGGTCATGGACAAGGGTCCCTTGGCCTTTCGAAGATGCATGTGTCAAGCACCTTCCAAGGTCACCTTATCCCATTTCTGACCACTATCCCCATGTCCTTGTATGCCACGGCATTGCAACTGCACATCCAAATACTTATTACATGCTAGGAGGGTTTCTGCCTCCACCACCCTTTCAGCCAGTGCATCCCACATTACTGTGTGCAAAAGTTGCTCATCACATCACCTGTCAACCTCATGCCCCTTACTTTAAATCAATGCCACCAGGTTACTCATCCCTCCACGAAGGGGAAAAATTCCTTTCTGTCGACCCTATCTATTCCCCTCATAATGTTATAGACCTCAATGATGTCACTCCTCAATCTCCTCTGCTCCAGGGGAAATAACGCCAGTCTAGCTATGTCTCCTCATAAGTCAAACTCTCCAGCCCAGCCAGCATCCTGGTCAACGACCTCTGCACTCTCTCCACTCCAATCACATCCCTCCCATGAAGCGCATATCACAACTGCACGCAGAACTATAGCTGTGGCCGAGACAGCGTTTTCTGCACTTGCAACATGACTTCCCTGTTCCTATATTCCATTCCTCGACTAATAAAGGCAAGTATGGCATTTACCTTCTTAAACGCCTTATGTACCTTCCCGCTACTTTAACGGGCCTGTCAACATGCCCAGCAAGGTCCCTCTGATCCTCCTTACTTTCCACGGTCCTACCATTCCTCGTGTATTCCCGTACCTTGTTTCTTCTGCCTAAGTGCATCACATCACACTTATCCACATAACATTCCATTTGGCATTCCTTAGGCCATCTGACCAGCCCGTCTGTATCTGCCTGTAATGTAAGGGTATCCTCCTGACTATTTGCTACCCCACCAATATTCGTCTCCATAGGTTCTGGAAAGTTGAGCGCATAATGAGCCAGGGGGAAAGGGATAAAGTGTGTCACTGTGTGGACGCTAACTGATCCACTGTCCTTGTTGTTAATTTCAGCATCATCAGAGCCTGTCCATCAGGAGGAATCCAGATGCCCCCCCTCACACCTGAGAGCCCTGAACTGTCACCTGCGTCACACCATTTCTGCGAGGCAGGCACCCACGCAAATACTAGCACATCGGTGAGCATTGCAACATCAGCTAGTGTCCCAGGGCACAGTGGAGAGAGTACTTCACAATCGCTGG
This sequence comes from Carcharodon carcharias, assembly GCF_017639515.1. NCBI lineage: Eukaryota > Metazoa > Chordata > Chondrichthyes > Lamniformes > Lamnidae > Carcharodon > Carcharodon carcharias. Next base: position 134,525,480 of record NC_054468.1, on the reverse strand, counting down.
CAGAGACAGAGTGCCCATGGTGGCAGCAGTTGGAGGGCTACAGGGGACCCGGCACATGCTGATTGGGGCATGATGATGTGCCTCTGGAATTGTCCGCAACGCAACAGCTGCAGGAAATGTGGCCAGGTGTATGGGAGCACCTGGGAGTGTTGCATGAGACTATGCTTCGCTTGATGTCCGTGGTGGAGGAGTCCACACAGAGCATGGCAGAACGTCATGCTTCCTCCATGGAGGGAATGGCGACTCTTGGGGAGAGAGGCCTCCAGGAGAACCAACAGATTCTCCTGGGGATATGCTCAGACCTGCAAGCCCTCACAATGCCAGTGGCCACAGCTGGTCATTGCCAATGTTAGGGATGGTGTGGGCTTCAATCTTCCCTGCTTGTTGCCCATCCATCGACGGTGAGCAGGGAGGTCTGGGACAACCTCACATCAGCGGAGCAGCTGCCTATCATGTCTGCGGGCTCCTCTCATGGTGCTCCAGATGACAGCAACAGCTGCTCCGCCCCTCTCCCAGTGACCGCTTCATCAGGTGAGGCTGCGACGACTGGGGAGATGCCAGCTGTGAACCTGGTAGATCCCTCCCAGGCGGGGCCAGCACAGGCTCCACGTCCAGAAGACGACTGCCAAGGTCATCGAGGCCAACAGGACAGCAGAGTCAGCAGGCTGTCTCAGATGCCACTCTGAGCGATGGGGCGGCACCAAGACATAGCACCTGTAAACGTAAGCATAAGGTATCTTAGGCACACCATAGTTTTCGCACTGGTGCTTTTGTATTGGCCCTAGATTAGGGAATTATTATTTGTTTATGCTTGAAAAACGTTTTGTTTTGACCTTGTGTGACCTTATGATGATGAAAGTTAAAACCAGATGTGTTACCATGGCTGAGGGTGGCTCCTTTGTTCAGCATTTGTATGTTTTACATACGTGTCATGAGTGTTTGAGTGGCCTTTAGTTGTAGCTGATGAAGTGGCAGATGGAGCATTTAAGTGCCGAGTATGGAAGCGCCAGGCAAGGCTGGTCCTCCTGATCCATTTGTGTGGATCTAGCTGAAGGTTCATTGGATTAAAGTCTCCTGGGTGTCCCTGCCTCCTTGGTGTAGTCCTGGGTCAGCGTTTAGCCCCTCATCATTCCCCTGTGCATGCTCATCATCAGAGTCTGTGCTGGGCTCATCGTGTGCAGCTGCATCCACTGCGTCAACGTCTTCATCATCCACTGCAACCCCCCTTTCCAGCGCAAGATTGTGGAGAGCACAGCATGCAACCACTATTACCGAGACATGATCTGGGGGGTACTGGAATGCACCACTAAGCGGTCCAGGCATCGGAAGCGCATCTTGAGAAGACCGATGGCTCTCTCCACCGCAGCCCTAGTGGAAGCATGGCTTCTGTTGTAGCGCTGCTCAGCTTCTGTTCTTGGATGACGGAGAGGCGTCATGACCCACCTTCTGAAGGGATAGCCCTTGTCACCGAGCAGCCATCCATCAATCTAAGCCGGAGCACTGAAGAGCCCTGGCACCTGGGAGTGTCTGAGGATGTAGGTGTTATGGGAGCTGCCTGGGTACCTTGCACAGACTTGTAGAATCTACACCCTGTGATCACACACTATCTGTATGTTCATGGAGTGGAAGACCTTCCTGTTGACTAAGGCACCGAGCTCACCTGCTGGCGCCTTGATGGCCACATGTGTGCAGTCTATTGCACCCTGGATGCAGGGGAAATCAGCAATGGCCGCAAAGCCTCTGGCTCACTGTGCCTGACTTGCCTGGTCGCAGCGGAAGTGGATGAAGGTCAATGCATGCCTGAACAGAGTATCTGTAACCTGTTTGACACAAGTGTGGATAGCTGATTGGGAGACACCACAAAGATCATCCACTGAGCTCTGGAAGGAGCCAGAGGCATAGACCTTTGAGGGCAGCTATGACCTTCAGAGCTGCTGTAATGGAGTGTGCATCCACATAGTTAAGAAAGATCTCAGGGCCAATCATCTGACAGATATGGTTCACTGTCTCCCTTGACAGTTGGAGCCTCCTTCGGCACTGCACCTCAGACATATTGAGGTAGCTGCTTCTCCACCTGTAAACCCTGGCAGCAGGATAGTGGCGTCTTCTGTGGCCCCTTCCACCTTGGTCTACCTCTTGGCCCAACGCCCCTTGTACCTGTGCCTGTCCTCCCAAAGGTGGCTCTCCTGGAGGCTGATTGTGCACTCCTGGCCTTCTCCGTATTCTAGCCTCCCTTCCTCCTCAGAGGAGCTGCCTCCAGTGGCCATGTCAGAACCCATACCCAGACTATGGGGAGGCCTCCAGAAAGCTGCAGGCCCGATAAAGATTCCTGACTGCAGAATGCTGACCTGAAGATTCAAAGTACACAGAAAGCTGCTGGAATTCGTTCTGAACTGATACAGATCACACAGGCAAGTTTAAAAAATTTTAATACTCACAGACCAGATTGACAACACCACTGAGCCCTCTTATCCCGCCCATGGATGAGTTTTATTAAAAAGTTGCTTACTCGCCTGCCGTTGCGCCCATGCGCCAACCCAAAGACCACACAGGTGCCTGAAAATCGGTGTCAAGTGACAATTTAAGGGCCTTAATTAGCCCATTAATTAATGGCTGGCATGCATTGAACTTCATCATGTGCCCACCCAGTAAAATATCGCGATGGCACGTGGTGAAGTTGGGACGTTTACCCAATATCAGCGTGCGTCATTTTGCGCAATGACGTGCGGGGCCCGCCCCCTGCACGCCATCCAGAAAATTCTGCCCTGGGTATACCTCCGCCAATTCAATGTCAGGTGCTGATTGAGGGCCAGACCAAGGTAGCTCACAGCCTGGTGAGGCTCCACCCAAACTCCACCTCCTTTACATTGATGACCTTAAATGAGCAGGCTGAGCCTCTGCCCCTCCATAACGCTATCTCTGAAAGCAGGCCTCACAACCTTGAAAACTTCATGGCTGTTCCAGCGGACACACTCCAGACTGTGCTTCCAGCTGCATTGGATTTAAGATGTGAGGAAGGGCTAAAGAAGCTGGGCTAGTTATACTTGGAAAATAAGAGACTCTGAGGTGACTTAATTGAAAGCTGATTATCAACCTGAACCAGGTAAATCATTAACTGTGATGAAAAGTTTCAATACTGGAGGACACGTGATAAAAATAATAAGCTGCAAGTAAGGAAGGAAATGAGGTGGAACATTTTGACCGAAAGGGTAATAGAGATGTAGACTAAATTACCAGGGCAGCAACTGTATAACTTGGCTCAAGAGATAATTTTATGACTTTTAGGAGAGGGATGGGATTGATGGATTTGGTTCCAAGGTGAAAAATTGACCTTCTTCAACTGAATGCCCTATACCTGTTTTGAAAGTTATTATAGCCTCTCCAGTGGCTTAGCGGTGTAGGGACTACCAGATAACACCCTTAGGCTAATGAAGGAGAATTATCAGCAAGGATCTCATTTCTTAATGATCTCCAGTCACTCCTGCTACAATGTGCATGAATTTAGAACTTCTGGGTTTGGTTGGGGGGTCAGATTTCGGCCTCAAAAATGGGCAGATTTGAATGTGTGAAGTTAAAGTATTAAAAATTTCAGTTCTGACCCCAGCCCACCTCCAACTTGCCCAATTGCACTCTTAACAAAGCGGATGTGGAGGTTGGGAGCAACCAACCCACTCCAAGGGTTATGAAGATGCTGCAGGCTTCATACCTATGCACATTTCAAATTTAACTCTCGATGGCCAGGTGTCCTGGGCCTCAAGAAACCAGCAGCTACAGGGAGGCTAGGACTGTTGGACCCAGGATCAGTGCCTTCCACTTACCTCCAGTGTACATGCCTCACCAATTCCCCACTATTGGAAGTCCGCCTGACCTTTCAGATTTTCTCACGACTCTCCCCCACGCTGAAGAATTTGATCTTGTCAACAGCTGAAGAGTTCAAACTCTCCCTTGCATGGAGGCCCCTGACCTCACAGCCTGAGTTCTGTGGTCCTCTCTCCCTCCCCCACACCTCCATACCTCAAGCCTTGATCCTTCCTCAAACCTTTAACCCGCTCCCACTCCCCACCCCCCAAAAGCCTCTGACCCCATACTCAGGGCCTCCCACCTATCCAACTCCCTTCCCCAAGGCTTCCAATCCCCATCATGAGGCATCCAATCACATGGCCGAACTCCCAGACCTCTGACTTTCCGCTGGCCTCTAATTCTCCGACACCCCCCCATGGGTATCAGACACCCTATCCTGAGACTGGACACCTGACACTCACCCCACCCCAAAACTCAGTCAGGAATCACACCTACCTGGTCTGCAGCCTCTTTTCTAATGTTTGCTGCCTGACTGGAAGCCAAGCCTGTCAATCAAGTTGACTTCCAAGCGGGGAACCAGTCAGTGATGTCACACACATGCGGTGGAGTTAAAATTCCATAGCATGTGGGAAAACCAGACGTCTGCGCTCCCTGTGAGCTAAGGATGCCCCAGGCTCCCAACAAATCAACCCGCACTCACCCTACCGTCTCCGCTCCTTGGGTGAGACAGGGCAAATTCAACTATGATGCTTTCAGAGTTGTATGTCCAGAAGCACTCATTGCCTAAGGTCAGGAAATGGCCACCCACATAAAGTGCTGGATAACTGTTGGCACTCAAGGACTGTATCCATGCAATCATATTCATGGAGCTATATCCATGGAACCATATCCATACAACTGTGCCCATGCAAATGTATGCAACTTTTTCCATCTATCTGAAGAGGCTGCCCCTGAACCTCTGGCTATACTCAGTCCAACACTCCAAATCTTTGGTCACTTTAGGTGGTGAGCAGGTTAGAGTCACCTGTAGGGCTGCTCTTGGGCCTGATCAAGGTGGCTATCCACAGATCCAGGCAGCACAAAGTTGAGTGAGGGGGTGTTCATTCAGCCCAATTGCTTGCTTCTCTTCCTGCTTTCGAGAGGGAGCAACCATGATGTTCAATTGCATGGTTTCACGTCACCAATCTCCAGAATTGAATTTTAATTTAATTTGCTAAATTCCATTTAAAATTTGTTTAATTTACAGTTTATGGGTTGTGCCCTTTTAAAAAGGGGGTACTTGTTTAGTCTTAATTGATTACATCAGTCAGTAATCACAGCAATTACCAATTAGCAGCTGTATCCATGGAACCTATCCATGGGCTGTATCCATTGGAACAACACTCATGCAACCCCATCCTTGGAACTGTATCCATGCAACCATACCAATGGAACCATATCCATGTATCTGTATCCATGCAATTATATTCATGTAATTATGTCCATGCAATTGTTTCCATGGAACTATATTTTGGGAAGGGTTACTACTTCAGAAGATAGAAGCTGGAATTTGGATTTTTTTCCTTGTGGTCCAATGAAACTGTGTTTAAAACAAATAGATGAAGACTTTATTGTGTTCCTCACAGCTTTGCTTTCCCAGTTGGAGACCTTTCTTATTTTCTTGTATATTGTAGAGCTGGGAAATCCAAAAGCAAAAATGTAATAGCATTTCTCTCTCAGTCTATAACTGTCAGGATGTTTTTCATTCTTTCTCTCTCTTGTCTCATGTGTCACCTCATTTCTCTTTTTCAGTCATTGCGCTGAGAATGATTTTGACGGCTTGTCTCTATGTATGTGGATGAAAGACATCATACAGTGTTAAACAGGGAAACAGCCATAATTTGCACAACCAAAAACATAGCTCCAGGAATATACAATTTAATATATATAAAAACAAGTTAGAAATCTCTGGAATTATATTTTTCTGCTGTACTTAACATCCTGCAAGATTTAGAAGCTGGGAGTGAATGTATCATCAGGGAACTTGACAGCAATTCAGGCAATCAACAGACTATTGATACCATTTTTTTTGTACAGCACCAGTTTTTTTGCATATCTCAGTGTACTTCTTGCTCAGTTTTATAAGATTCCAATCATGCTAAGTTATAATAATAATCCTTTAGTTTTATGTGGGAGATGGCCAAAGATTATATGAAACACAAAGTAGAACTATTCTGATGAAAGGTTATTGACCTGAAACATTTCTCTCTTCACAGATACTGCCTGACATGCTGAGTGTTTCCAGATTTTTCTGTTTCTTTTTCGTATTTCCAGCCTCCATAGTATTTGGCTTTTGATGAAGTGGAGTTGTAGAGTCACAACAGCACAGAAGGAGACCATTCTCTCATCAAGTCCATGCCAGCTCTATGTAGAGTAATCCAGTTAGTCCCATCCCCCCACTCTATCCCTGTAGCTGTGCAATTTTATTTCCCCCAAGTGTCCATCAAATTCCCTTTGGAAATGATTGATCAGCTCATTGGCAGAGATTGATCAGCTCCAGGCCCTTACCACTTGCTGCAAAAAAAATTCTTCTTCACAACCTCCTGTATCTCCTGCTCAAAAACTTGAAAACTGTGTCCCTCCTTGTACCAGCAGATAAAGGGAAAAGTTTTTCTTTGTCTACCTTATCTAAACCTGCTAAAATCTTGTACACCCCTATCAAATCTCCACTCAACCCTCATTATTCCAAGCAGAACAACCCCAGCTTCTCCAACCTAACCCAGACAGCTAAAATCCCTCATCCCTGGAAACATTTTGGTAAATCTCCTCTGCACCCTCTCCTTACATCCTTACATTCTTGCTAAAGTGTGGTGATCAGAACCAGACTCTAACCAGAGCTTTATAAAAGGTCCAGCACAATTTCCCTGCTTCTGTACTCAATGCCTCTATTTATGAAGTTAGGATTCCAAATGTGTTACTAACCACCCTATCAATATCTGCCATCTTTAAAGATCTATTCACATGAAGCCCCAGCTCCCCTCTATTCTTGCACACTCTTTAGAACCATGCCATTAAGTCTATATTGTTTCGCCCTATCCCTTCTGCCAAAATGCATTACTTCACATTTCTTTGTATTAAATTCCATCTGCCACTTGTCTGCCCATTCTGCTATCTTAACTATGTCCAGTCTTCCTCACTGTTTGTCACACCTCCAAGATTGGTACCAAGAGAACATTATGAAATTTTACTCTGAATTTCAATATCCAATAATTTATAATATCAAACAGGCAGTAGCTCCAGCACTGAACCTTGTGGGACAGCACTGTCAAACATCCTCCAATCTGAAAAACAACCATTTACCATGACTCGCTGTTTCTGTCCTTATTTTCTATCTAAGCTGACACTGACCCTATTCCACGAGCCTCAATTTTGTTAATCAGGCTTTCATGTGATATTTTGTCCAATCCTTGCTTAAAATCCATCTAGACAACACTCCCTTCATCAACGTTCTCTGTTACTTCAACAAAAAAATTCAATTAGATTACTCAAACAAGATCTGTCTTTTACAAATATGTGCTGGCTCTCCTTAATTAACTCATGCTTCTCCAAATGCCTGTTGATTTTTTCCCCCTGATTATTGTTTCTAAAACCTAAATGCTAAGCATAATTTAATTATTAGATTTGACAGTTACCTTCCTCTGTATTTTGAATAATTTAATTAATTGTAGTATTACATTATCTTTGATCATTACTACCAGTGAAAATATTCTGTACATATTCTAGAAATGATTGAAGAACATCCATTGAGCTACTTAACACAAATAAATGACAAACGACAGGTACTTAAAAAACAGAAGCCGTGCACATACAGTATGTTTATAACAACAAAAACTTATGTTTATATAGTGCCTTGAATGTAACAAAACGTCCCAAGATTCTTCACAGGAGCATTATAAAGCAAAGTATGACACCGAGCCATAAAAGGAGATATTAGGTCGGATGACCAAAAGCTTGGTTGAAAAGGTAAGTTTTAAGGAACGACTTAAAGGAAGAAAGCAAGGTAGAGAGACAAAGAGGTGTAGGGAGGGTATTCCAGAGCTTGAGACCAGGGTAACAGTGGGCACAGCCACTAATGAGAGAGCAATTAAAATCAGAAGCCAGAATTAGAGAAGCGTTGATGTATCGGAGAGTTGTGGAGCTGGCAGAGATTACAGAGATAGGGAGGGATGAGGCCATGAGGTAATTTGAAAACAGGATTTTAAAATCAAGATGTTGCTTGACCATGAGATAATGTAGGTCAGCAACATAGGGGAACAGGACTTGGTGCGAAGAAAGACATGGCAGCAGAGTTTTGCTTGACCTCAAGTTTACAGTGGGCAGGATGTGGGAGATCAGCCAGAAATGTGTTGGATAGTCAAGTCTAAAGGTAATGAAGGCATGAATGAGGGTTTCAGAGCAGATGAGCTGAGACAGGGGTGAAGTAGGTAATGTTCCGGAAGTGAAAATAGGCAGCCTTGGTGATGGCACAAGTATGAGGTTGAATATGAGGTGGTTGTTGTTGTGCTTATTATAGGATATACAGGGATATACTCACAGCCAATATTCACCATTAATGGAGAAACAGTGTGATCTCATATCGGTCCATCCATCTGAAAATCTATTTTTTGCCATTACTGTTCCCATTAACAGATGAAACCCCTCTTGCAGAACTTAGGCCCAGGCAGCTAAAGGCATGGCAGCCAATGGAAGAATGATGGAAGTTGGGGTTGTGCAAAAAGTATTGGAGGAATGTTGAGATCTTGGAGAGTTGTAAAACTGGAGCAGGTTACAGAGAGAGGGGGAGAGGAGAGGGAGGCCTTCAACGGACTTTAACACAAGGGTTAGAATGTTAAATTTGTGGCATTGCCAAACCTGAAGCCAATGTAGGTGGGCAAGCACAGGTGAACAGATGGGTGAACAGAACCTGGTATTTAGTTATAAAAATAAAAACAAAAAACTGCGGATGCTGGAAATCCAAAACAAAAACTGAATTACCTGGAAAAACTCAACAGGTCTGGCAGCATCGGCAGAGAAGAAAAGAGTTGACATTTCGAGTCCTCATGACCCTTCGACAGAACTAGGTGAATCCAAGGAAGGGGTGAAATATAAGCTGGTTTAAGGTGGGGGTGTGGGGCGGGTGGGGGGGGGGGGGGGGTTGTGGGTGGGAGTGGGGGAGGTGGGTTGGGTTCTATCTGCTTCTATCACTGCTTGTTTGTCCCTACAACCACACCACCCCCCTCCACTTCTCTCCCCCTCCCACCCCCCCCCCCCCCCCCCCCCACCCCCCACCCCCCCAGCCCCCTCACACCCACCACCTTAAACCAGCTTATATTTCACCCCCTTCCTTGGATTCACCTAGTTCTGTCGAAGGGTCATGAGGACTCGAAACGTCAACTCTTTTCTTCTCTGCCGATGCTGCCAGACCTGCTGAGTTTTTCCAGGTAATTCTGTTTTTATTCTGGTATTTAGTTAACTCAGCAAAGACTGGAGGTTGAATACAGGACTTTTCTTGGTCTGCATTGCTTGGGCTGCTGACTGACTTAATTAACTCTTATTTTTTTGCTTCTGTATGAATTGGCAAATGCTCTTTTTAAATCTTTCTATTTGTTCTATTGATTGAAATCATTAATTGAATGTAGAAACTAAATTAAAATAAGTGCTTGCATTTTTTTTGTTTCAACATTCTGCTGTGTGATTTTCTTTCATTAGGGACAAAAATAGACTTCACATGTCTACAGCAAATTAGGACGTCTGGTATGTGTTGTTGCTATATTTAGTTCAGTGAACTGTGATTTATTAAAATTCTGTGTCCAGACATTTATGCAGTCTGGATTTTTGTTGTTTTTAGTATCTCTCCTAATTCTTCTACAGTGAATGGTTAGTGTTTTCTTTTGCTATATTTACATAGTATTCTTTACCATTATGTTTATAATCCAGTTTTCTTCAGCTAGTTTTTATTTCACCAATGTCTATGGGCTGGATTTTATAGCCTCCCGCTGGGAATGTTTTCAGTGGGGGGTTGTACAGGGGAGTCGAATAAAATACAAAGGGTAGCAAGCTCACTGCCTTCCCACCCACCCCCAATCTGGTCCCCATAATATGGTAGGTGGGTGGGCATGGAAATTAGCAGCTCAGCTGCCATTTCTAAATAAGTAATTAACAGGCAATTGAGCTTGTAATCAAGACAATTGACTTGTATTTCACACTGCCCACACCATAGAATTGTTTGCTGTGGGTGGGTGGGTGGGTGGGAGTAGGCGGGCTGCTTTTAAAAACACTTTTGTAAAGTTGGGAAGGAAGGGGGGAACAGTATTCAAGGGATGCCATTTGCACATCAGGGGCAAACGCTGCCAAAAAGTTACACTCCCATTTGTGCCTCCCTATCGGGCCTCCAAAACTCATCCCCCCATACACGCCCCCTCCCCCCTCCAACTGCCACAGCCCCTTGCCCCTCACCCCTCTCCTAGGCTGACTGATCCCTCCCTGCCCAAAAAGGTCCAACTTACTGGCTCCAGTGTCCCATCTTCTCTCTTCATGGAGATGCTTGCAGTCACAGTAATGCGTACTAGTCAGTTCTGGCACTGCTGGGACTGCTAAAGCTTTGAGCCAATCATATGGAAATTCCACTTTCAAGCTGTTTAGCCCAATGGCAGCACATTATTGCTGTGGAACGGGCTTTTATTTGGTCTATCAGCTGTCGGATGATTCTTGCAATGGGATTGGGAATGAGCAATATGCTCCCCTCCACCACCCGGTGAAATTCCACTTTATGGGCAGTATCATGCCAGATTTGCACTACTCCTGCAGAATCAAAGAGAGAGACACGTGGGTTAGCTTGGGTGTTCTAAGAACCTCTCTTGGTTAAGTCTGAAGGCCCCTTAACGCATCCCAGAGAGTGCTGGCCACCAGAGAGTGCTGGCCACCAGAGTTTAGTGCACTGCTTGGCTGCCCAAAACCCCAATCACCTCTGCCCCACTCCACCTGACTGATTGGCAGCAGCTTTGCCCATTGGACTGCATGCTGTGCTCTCAGCTCAGGCACAGGCATTCTCCTAACCCGCACTGCAAGGCTGCACTGTTAGCTTGTACCATGGGGGAGACTGGTCCAAACCGGGGTGCTGACATTACAAGGGGATGTGATTGCTTCCATCAGTGACTGCTCTGTGGCCTGCTTTAGCAAGGAAATTGTACAACGTGCCCAGTCATCCAACTGTTCTGCAGTCCACTAAAATGCTGATTAGTTTACAGTCTGTGTCCGAGGGGTGAAAAGCTCTGGACCACTTAGTGACACTTTCGTGCCTCTGTGTTCCTTGAGTGGGCAGATAAGCTAGAGACCTGGATCCACGTATGTCAATGCGGCTGCATCTGAACTGTCTCAGCTGCAGAGGAATGGTCACTTTATACAAGGTTTCCCTAATGCACGGCCATTCCCTCCCCCTCACCCCACAACCTTCAACCGCAGGGCAGCCCTTGCCCTCCCACTCCAATATGCTTCAACTTTAGGGCAGCCCATGCACCCCCCTCCCTAACACGCCTCAACCACAGGGCAGCCCTTGCCCCCTCCAACATGCCTCAGCCACAGGGCAGCCTTTGTACCACCCTTACCCCCTCCCTCCCCCCCCACCTTGCACCTCAACCTTGAACTCCAACTGGCAACCCTTGCTAGTGCTGCACAATGTTACTGTGCACTCTCCTCCGTGTTCCCCTCAAAGTGCAGCCGCCAAGTGCACACCTGATATATGCTGTTGTGAAACACATCAGTGCAGGATGATTCTGGTGGGCTGGCCTTAAAATGATATGTAGATGTATTACAGTGAGGTTCCTGACATCCGATGGCAGGAAATGCAGCCCGCCAACAACCGGCTTAGTGAATGATCGCATACTGGTTTCATGACTAGGATTGGGAAACGTTACTTAAAGGGATGATGGTGGATAGGCAATGGCAAACATTCAAAGAGAGCATGGGTGAGCTGCAACAATTGTTTATTCCCATCTGGCACAAAAGTAAAATAGGAAAGGAGGCCAAACCATGGCTTACAAGGGAAATTAGAGATAGTATTAGATTAGGTTGACAGACAGGAAACAAAGGGTAGGAATAAACAGGTCTTTTTCCAAATGGCAGACAGTGACTAGCGGGGTACCACAGGGATCGGTGCTGGGACCCCAGCTATTCACAATATATATTAATGATTTAGACTAAGGAACTAAATGTAATATCTCCAAATTTGCAGATGATACAAAGCTGGGTGGGAGGGTGAACTGTGAGGAGGATGCAGAGATGCTACAGTGTGATTTGGACAAGCTGAGTGAGTGGACAAATGCATGGCAGATGCAGTATAATGTGGATAAATGTGAGGTTATCCACTTTGGTAGCAAAAACAGGAAAGCAGATTATTATCTGAATGTTTATAAATTGAGAGAGAGGAATTTGCAATGAGAGCTGGGTATCCTCGTACACCAGTCGCTGAAGGTAAGCATGTAAGTGCAGCAGGCGGTAAAGAAGGCAAATGGTATGTTGGCCTTCATAGTGAAAGGATTCAAGCACAGGAGCTGCAATTATACAGGGCCTTGGTGAGACAACACTTGGAATATTGTGTGCAGTTTTGGTCTCCTTATCTGAGGATGTTCTTGCTATAGAGGGAGTGCAGCGAAGGTTTACCAAGCTGATTCCTGGGATGGCAGGACTGACATATGAGGAGAGATTGAGTCGGTTAGGATTATATTCACTGGAGTTCAGAAGAATGCGGGGGGATCTCATAGAAACCTATAAAATTCTAACAGGACTAGACAGAGTAGATGCAGGAAGGATGTTCCTGATGGTGGGGGAGTCCAGAACCAGGGGTCACAGTCTGAGGATATGGGGCAGACCATTTAGTACTGAGATGAGGAGAAATTTCTTCACCCAGAAAGTGATGAGCCTATGGAATTCGCTACCGCAGAAAGTAGTTGAGGCCAAAACATTGTATGTTTTCAAGAAGGAGTTAGATATAGCTCGTGGAGCAAAAGGGATCAAAGGATATGGGGAGAAAGCGGGAGCAGGCTATTGAGTTAGATGATCAGCCATGATCATAATGAATGGTGGAGCAGGCTTGAAGGGCTGAATGACCTAATCCTGCTCCTATTTTCTAAGTTTCTAAGACATCATGGAATCAATTTCTAGCCTTCTCGCTATATTGTCCGCTCACGCTGCCGAACATGCCCGATGCCAGTGGGAACAGAATATTCTGCCCTATGTTTCAGTATAGCTCTTGGAACATAGGAGCAAGAATAGGCCATTTAGCCCCTCGAGCCTGTTCCTCCAATTCTGGCTTCTTGTGCAACCCTGGTTTTCATCACCCCACCATTGGTGGCCATGTTTAAAGCTGCCTAGGCCCTAAGTTCTAAAATTCCATCCCAAAACCTCTCTGTCTCTCTTTCTCACTCTCTTCCTTTAAGATGCTCCTTAAAACGTAGCACTTTGATCAAGTTTTTGGTCACTTATCCTATCATCTTCTTACACAGTTGCTATCAATTTTTTTTTGAAAAAGATCCTATGGATGCCTTGAGACATTTTACTATGTTAAAGGTGCTGTATAAATGAGAATTATTAAGAACAAAAGGAATAAGAGCAAGAGTGGGTCATTTGGCTCCTTGTTCCTGCTCCAGCGCTCAGTTAGATCATGGCTCATCCGGTCATGAAGATTGCTGCATGTGATATTTGTTTACAGCACTGAAGCATAGAAACATAGAATGATATAGCACAGAGGAGGCCATTCAACCCATCATCCTTCGCTATCTCTTTGATAGAGCTATCCAGTTAGTCCCACTCACATGCTTTTTCTCCATAGCTCTGCAAATTTTTCCTTTCCAAGTATTTGTGCCATTCTTTTTTGAAAGTTATTATTGAGCCTGCTATTGAATCTACCTTTTTGAACATTCATTCTAGATCATAACAAGGCAATGTGTAAAAATGTTCTTCTTCATGTCGCCTCTGGCTCTTTTGCAATCAAATCAGTGCCCTCTGGTTACCAACTCTTCTGTCACTCAAAATGGTTTCTCATTGTTTACTCTATCAAAACCCTTAAAAATTTGAACATTTGTATCAAATCTCCTCTTAGTCTTCTCTGCTGTAAGAAGAACTTTCTCTAGTTTCTCCACCTAACTGAAGTCTTTCATCCCCAGTACCATTCTCTGTGTCCTCTCTAGGGCTTTGAGATCATTCAGAAAATGTGGCCCAGAACTGGCCATGATACTCCTGCTGGTGCCTAGCCAGTGTTTTATAAAGTATAGCTTCCTTGCTTTTATTCCTAAGCCTCTCAGTATTTATAAAGCCAAGAATCCCATATGCCTTTGTAACAGCCTTCTCAACTTGTCTTGCCACCTCCAAAGACCTTGTTATACTGTAAAATGTCTTAATGTCATAGCATTTCAATTTAATTTGAAATACTAACATACTACAGCATTTGAAATATACATTTTCAGTAAAATATTAAAAACTTTTAAATTTTTTTAATGAATTAAATCATTATAGTTAAATCTCAGTTCAAATGTATGGGGGGAGGGGGAGTATGGATATATTTATAGCAGCATAGTCTGTTGTTTCATTATGGCTGTACCTTGATTTTTTTCCCACTGGTTGCACGTTGTCATGGTAATGGTTTCAGGAGCTGAATGTGCAGAAGGTGGGGTTTGAAAATTGTCCTGGGTTGATATTTATTTGCTGACAGATGCATTTGGTTTGCCCCAGGTGACATATCACATACTTTTGAATTGAATGTGTTACATAAAAAGGCCAAACGATGTTGGCTCCTCAAATTTAGAAACAGGCCAGAAGATTATTTTTATACGTTAATTAACTTTGCCACAGATGATCGTGATAAAAAGAAAATGAAGTCTTGCCTTTCTATTGCACCTTTCATAACTTCAGGGTGTCCCAAAACACTTACAGCCAATGAATTACTTTGAATTATAGGCCCTATTTTAATGTAGGAAACTCTGCAAACCACTTTGTGCCAAACAAGCTTCCACAAACAGCAACTTGGTAATGACCAGATAATGAGTTTTAGGGATGTTGGTGGAGGGATAAGTATTGGCCACGGCACAGAGTAGACCACTCTGTTCTTCAAAATAGGCCGAGATATTTTACATCCACTTGAGAGCCAGAAGGGTTTCAGTTTAAAACTTAATTTTGAAAGACAGCACCTCCAACAGTGCAGCACTCTCTCAATCCTGCCCAGGAGCACGAGATGTGAAACTTAAGCCTTCTGACTCAGAGCTAGTGCTACCACTGAGTCAGATGTGACACGCTTAAATTCGAAATTGCATTGGAATTGGATTTAGTGTTGCATTCTCAGTCTTGGTGTGTGGTAGGTGAGGCGTGGGGGTTCAGAGGCTGTTTCAAGTTTAGGAGTTTCAACGGGGGCACAAGCATCGGTACTCTGATACCGAGAGACAGAGAAAAAAAAAGGGGGAAGAAAAAACAGAAGTAACAGCCGGAGTGGGAGATGCTGTATCTGCCAGTGAGGAGGGGGAATGTGAGAGTCTGCGGGCAAAAGAGAAAGCCAGTGCACAGCTCGACTCAGCCAGCCAGTCCCTCTGCAAGATTGCCCCTGTCTGAGCGACTCAAAGCACAGAACCTGAGTCCGGACAAATGACAAATGAAATCAAAAGCGTGTGATCAGCCCCCAGCGCATCGGCGAGGATGTGGGGTTTGTAGAAAGGGGGAAGACAAAGAAAGGAAGGGGAGGGGGAAAGAAATCTTTAGCACTCAAGGGCGGCGTTGCCTTGGACAGACAAGGGAGGGTAAATCAATGCTTAGGGCAAACTGAGAGATGGAGAAGAGGAGCTGGATCACTGCTTTTAGCCTGTTTCTCAGTGGCTCCGCTCTCCTGCTGCTGACCACAGCTATTTTCACCGATCACTGGTATGAAACGGACACCCGGAGGCACCGGGAGAGCTGCGACGGTCAAAGCTTGGGGAGCAGCGGCGAAGAGCAGAACCGAGTGATGCCCATCTACAACCTCCCCCTGCGGGAGCGCGGCAAGGCGGAGGAGCCGGGCTCTCCGGCTCCCGGAGCTCCCGATACAAAAGGCTCTTCAAACCCCCTCCTCCCAGCTCCAGCCAGCGACCAGGATTTGCTGGAGAATTGGCGCTCGGTGCTGGGGCTCGGCGTCTTCGAGTCGGATTGCGCCCGTCCTCTGTTCGACACCTATACTGGACTGTGGAGAAAATGCTACTATATGGGCATCGACCGGGACATCGATCACCTCATATCCAAAGGTAAGATTCAGGAGGGGAGTGGGAGACGGGAGTAAAGATAGACTTTCTTGCTCTCGTGTTGATTTACTTGCACTTAAACGCCTAAAAGTACAATATTAAGAGCAGGGCTTAACTAAATGAGCTCAGATCCTAGGAGCTGGCTAATAAGTCCCAAGTACACATCCTGGACACTGGTGTGGTCCTTCAATGGGAAATGTCCATATTCTTTGACTCTAAAACAAAGGCCAACGACTCCCTGCTGCAATCAACCCCCCGCCCCCCTGACATTCAGAACACAAACGGGGGATTTGGGGTTCGGGAAAAATCCTTGTTGGGGCGAAATTCCCCTTTGTTCCAGAATTTTTCATTCAAGGACATGTTTCTTAGACGAAAGGAGACACGCGGAATTGCCCTGAGGCTCAAGCTCATCGTGAGCGAGTTTTAAAACTAAATGATTGATTCTTGGTACTAATGTGCATTTCTTGCATCTTCCCAAAAACATTAAATATGCCAGAAGGATATGAAATGCAATTTTCAGTTGATTTGTGGAGGTCGATTTATACCCAGGACAGTTTGGTACAATTTAAGGATTGGTATTTCTATAAGGCTTTTCATTAGCTCAGGACATACCCCAAACAAATAGCAAACCAATTACTTCTTAAAAATGTGTATTCACTGTTGTAAGAAATTCTGCAACCAATTTGTACACAGCGATGGTTTAATAATCTCTTTTGGTGTGCATTATGAATCATATATTGGCCGGAACACGGGCGAAGAGCTGACGGGCTTCTGTCTTGCTAAAATCTCTGGAGTGGGACTTGAAGTCACTTCTGACTCAGACCTGAGACACTGAGCTAAGACTGACACTTGTAAAGTAGCTTATTTTGTGTCTGATTTATTTTTCCCTGAGAGTGAAATTTGATACGTTGAAGCTGACATTAAATATAGAACCATAGGAAAGTTTCAGCACAGAAAGGGAACATTCATGTTTACGCCGGCCGAAAAAGAATTTTTTTTAAAAATAGCTGCTCATTTTAATCCCACCTTCCAGCACCTGAACCGTAGCCTTGCAGGTTACAGCGCTTTAGGTGCAGATCCAAGTGCCTTTTAAATGAGTTGAAGGTTTCTTCCTCCACCGTCAAATCAGGTAGTAAATTCCAATATATTTTCTTTGACTCTGGGGGAATTTCTAATTGTCTAGGGGGTTCTCTGTCATACGTTATTTATTAAGAGCACTTATCTGTGCATATTTTCAGCTGGTCGGTAGATGTGAACGAATCTAGCATGGATTGAATTAACAAGTACAAATCAGCAATTTTGTTACTTTATAGCAACATTTTTTTTATTGGAATGACTGGGGAAACAGTTACAGTTCAATGTCGAGGTTAACAATTCATTCAATAGCTTCAGCTGGCATGGTGTGAATGGTTATGATATATTGCATTAATTGTGGCCGTTGGTTATTGTATAACTATCTAGCAAACATCATAAAAATATTGTCTAGTATAAATCATCCTAATATCATAGGAATATAGCAACAAGAGTAGACCTTTTCTATCAAGGAAATGTATCTTTAAATAGTCATTTGAGTATTGAACTTGAGTATTGCTGAAAAAAGAGACAAGTCTAAGCTTTTTGTCTTGCACTCATCAGGACACTGCAAGAATATCAATACAAGGGGAAAACAACAATTTATACTCTATGTGAAGAGCGTGCTGATTGGTTGGCTCTGATTGGTAGAGGTGTTGCCATGGGGAAGACATCAGTGATGGTGACTGACAATTAACTGCCAAGCATTGTTTGAAATTTAAACCAGACAGCTTGACCCTGATTGGTCAAGGCATTGCCCTGAGGAATGAGTCAGCGAATAGCTGTCACTTATTTTATTTAGCTGAAACAGCCGCAATGAAAGAATATGAACGCCTATAGCACCGTCAGAACCTGAGGGACTTCCAAAGCATTTCACAGCTTATGAAATACTTTTTGTTGTGTAGTCACTGCTATAACTTAAGGAAAGGCAGCAGTCTATTTGCAGGGTCCCCCAACCATTCTGGCTAAGACACCAGGATAACTTTCTGTTTTTCTTCAGATAGTACTGAAGAATCTCCAATGTCCATCTGAACTGTTAGAACAGACAGAACCTTTGTTTATTGTCCCATTTAAACAGTGGCATCTTCAACAAAAGCAATTTTTAAAATCAATTTTCATGATCTGGGCATCGCTAGCAAAGTGGTTATTTGTTGTCCATTCTCTTCCTTACAACTTCAATGCCTGGTGCATCACAGTATATACAGATCCCACCTCATTCATAAGCCATGCAATCTACTGGCAGAGGCAAGAAGACAGATAAAAACAGAAACAAATTAGGGAATGAAGATCTGGAAAATTCCCCTTTGACCCTATCAAGTGATCAAAACTAGTTCAGGAGACCACTCTGGTTATAACTAATATTATACTGTACCTACCATATGATAGATTTAGATGAAGAAAGATGGGAGGGGCTCGAGTGGAACATAAATGTTGGTATGGACTGATTGGGCCGAATGGCCTGTTTCTGTGCCCTATATCTTATGAAATCCCATAAAATATATAATTCATGGTTGTCTTGAGAATGTTATGATACAACCTTACAAAGCCACCTCAGAGATCAGTTAAGAGTCAACCACGTTGGTGTGGGACTTGAGTCACATTATATGTATGACCAGATGACAATCCAACAGCTTCAAGCTGATAGCAGCTTTTTTAGTTCCAGATTTTAAAAATTGAATTCTAACTCCCAAAATTTTATGGTGGGATTTGCACATGCATTGTCTTGCACTGAAATGTCACTTTTGATGAAGTCCTTACATTCTAGTGAGCAATGAATTGAAGCCATGGACTTTTGACTTGGAGGCAAGAGTGTTACCACATGAGGCAAGCTAACATAATATTGAATGTGGCTTTTCATATTATTAACTATTTTCATAGAAAGCCTTTGAAAAATGAATGCTTACAATCTTCTGAAAGCAAATTCAAGAAATCACAAATATTTCAGTGTTACCTTTTGATGATTAGCTTCCTTTTATCAAATTCTTGCATTTTGTACCACAGATTATAGGTGAAAATTATTTATGTCAAGAGATGGTTTTGGAGACCCTTAGTGTACATTATAGTTACTGCAAGCTCTTTTTGTACTTTTATACATGAAAGCCAACCTTCTTCATTATGCTATTAGCAATTAGAAAGGTTATTTGTTTTGAGAGTAGGAATGACCATTGGGCTTCTCTATTAGTCAGGTAGTGATGAGCCATCTTTTTCCCAAAAATAAATCTAATTCATAACATTTATAAAAGTGATCGTTCAAAATTAACATTACTTGAAGTGCAAAATAAATCAATTTCATCCAATACTGTATGTTACTCATGACATTTGTACAGTCAGTATTTACAATGTTCATTACATGTCAAACATATAGCGTGAGGGGTTTTTCAATGTTTCCAGCCCCTCAGTCTGCTAAGGCTCAAAGGCCTGACTGGCCTTTTCCCATTGCGCCTTTGTGGCAGCTCCCCCAAGCTTTAGTGCTCCCCTCAACATGTCGGCCTAGACCTCGGAATGTGTCAGTCTGCAACACTTGGTCATGGACAACTCTTTTGGAAGACCAGCAAGTTTCAGGCAGACTAAAGAGCATCTTTCACTGAGTTGATGATCCTCCAGCAGCAGTTGATGTTTATCTTGGTGTGTCTCCCTGGGAACAGCCTGTAGAGCACAGAGTCCTGCATCACAGAGCTGCTCAGGATGAACCTCGACAAAAACCACTGCGTTTTTTTCCAGACCTGTTTTGAAAAGGTACATTTCAGAAGGAGGTGAATAACAATCTCTTCCCCACCACAGCCACCTCAAGGGCAATGTGTGAAGGGGTTGAGACTCTGGGCATGATCTCACAGGGAAGGCCTTTCTTACCACCAGCCAATCTACATCTTGGTGCTTGTTGGAAAGGTCTGTTAATGAGACATTCTGCTAAATGACTTTGACAGTCTGCTCAGGGAACCATCCGACAGGATCCACCATCTCCTCTTCCCACAGGGCATTGAGGACTTAACATCCCAGACCACTGCCTGATGGACTTTTGGTCAAAGATGTTATTCTGCATAAACTTCTCCACAAAATGTAGGTGGTACAGCATGGTCCAACTGAATAGAGCAGTGTAGCCAGACCCATCCTTCGCAACATTGGGGACAGATAGAACCTCAGTAGTGGCAGTTGAGGCAGAATCTTTGGCTCGGTCAGCAGGGTTGGGGCCCAGGCAACCTTCACATTTTTCATGGAACCTCATCCACAGGCGGGATGAGGTTTCCTGAAGGCTTTTAAAGATTTGAAAATATTTTTAATAAAATTCATAGGCGTGTCCCAGCTCATGTGACAGTTTCACATGAAGGGACATGCTCTAAATTTTTTTTTCCCCCTTTATTAAAATTTTTCAAACTTAAACAAATTTCACTGAGGCAGCTCTGTGCATGTGCAAGAAAGAGCACAGGCCCTGACTCAAGCAACCCCCGCCCCACCCGCTTGCACAGGGAGCGCTCAGCCCTTCCGGGCACGCTTCATGCTGGGCAGGCCTTAATTGGCCCATCCGTGTAAAATGGCAGTGCCCAGCCAATTGGCTGTGCGCATGCCCGCGCCCACTCCTGCACAACCCCTCCTGACGGGGAGAAAATTCTCCAGTTGGTGTTTGTGTACCGAGGGTCTATGCACAGCTTGATGCAGCCACACACAAAGGTGGCCATTGGGATGAGGGAAAGATTAGGTAGGCTTTTTCCAATCTTGTCTTGAGATTTGTAGATTGTGTCACTGCGGACATGGTCCATTTTTGCTCTCCAGACAAAGCGATAGATGGCTTGGTTGATCACCATGGCGTAGGTGTGGGTATAGGCCAGACCCGCACCACATACAGCAACACCAAAGGTGCCTTGCACCTGATGGTTAGGTTCTTAAATGCAATGGAGAAGGAGAAGGAGCGTCGCTGCCAAATGCCCCAGTTTTTGTATTATCATGGCTACCCACTCCTCCCAGTTTTGAGCACATGGCCCAGCTCCTGTGAACCATCTCCCAAGTATCTTCAGCTATTCTGACCCAATGGTGAAGGGGACAAAGGATTGGTTGGTCCAGTTCCCAAAGAACATGACCACAGATTCACTTTGGCTCTTGAGGTACATTTAAACTGGCCACAGATGCTCATCAGTCCACGGACCGGCAGCAAGTCCGAGCAAGTGAGCAGATTATGGTGATGTCATCCAATTACAGGGAGGCTTTGACTCGAGTGCCTCCACTGCCTGGGATTTTCATCTCACTTCTTCCCACATTCTTCTTGATGGACTCAGCAAAAGATTCAATACAACACATGAACAGGACAGAGGAGAGGGGATTCCTTGCCTGTCTCTAAATTTGATCAGAAAGCTTTCCAAGTCCGACCCATTGATTGAAATTCAACTCATTACAATTTATATAAATGACTTGAATGAAGGGACAGATGGTTTGGTTGCTAAATTTGCTGATGACATAAAGATATATAGGAAAGTAAGTTGTGAAGAGGACTTAAGGAGACTCTACAGGATATAGATAGGTTAGGTGAGTGGGCAAACATCTGGCAAATGGAGTATGATGTGGGAAAATGTGAGGTTGTCCATTTTGGCAGGAAGAATAAAAAATAAGCATATTATCTAAATGGCAAGAGATTGCAGAGCTCTGAGATGTAGAGGGATCTGGGTGCCCTAGTGCTTGAATTGCAAAAGGTTAGTATGCAGATGGAGCAAGTAATTAGGAAAGCTAATAGAATGTTATCATTTATTGCGAGGGGAATTGGATACAAGAGTAGGGAGGTTTGCTTCAGTTGTACAGGGCACTGGTGAGGCCACATCTGTAATATTGTGTACAATAAAGGTCTCCTTATTTAAGGAAACATGTAAGCGTGTTGGAAGCAGTTCAGAGAAGGTTTACCAGACTAATACCAAGAAAGAACGGGTTGTCTTATGAGGAAAGGATGGACAGGCTAGGATTATATCTGCTGGAATTTAGAAAAGTAAGAGGCAACTTGGTTGAAACAAATAAGATCCTGAGGGGACTTGACAGGGTGGATGTAGAGAGGATGTTTCCACTTGTGGGAGAATCTAGAACTAGGGGTCATGGTTTAAGTATAAGAGGTCGCCCATTTAAGACAGAGATGAGCAATTTTTTTTTCTTTCAGAGAGTTGTACAATTTTGAAATTGGCTTCCTCAAGGGTGGTTGAGGCAGAGACTTTGAATTTCTTTAAGGCAGATGTAGATAGATTCTTGATAAGCAAGGGGGTGAAAGGTTACTGGGGGTAGGCAGGAATGTGGACTTGAGTTTAAAATTAATTCAGCCATGATCTTATTGAATGATGGAGCAGGCTCGAGGGGCCAAGTGGCCTACTCCTGCTCCTAATTCATACGTTTGTAAGTTTGAAACTATGATAGCGATGTTTGTGTACAGCAATTGGATCCAATTGTGGATTCCCTCCCCAAAGCCAAATTTGGAGAGCACATCCATCATGTAGGTGTGTGGTATTCTGAAAAGGACCTTCTCCTGGTCCAGGCTGATGAGGCAGGTGTCCACGCCCGTCCCATACATAGGCAATCGTATTTCCGAGTACAGCGAGGCTATCGTAGATTTTTCTGGTGGGTACAGCACAGGCCGGGTCAGGGTGGATCACCAACTCCAGACACGATTAGCGATGATTTTGGACAGGATTTTATGGCCCACATTAAGCAGTGAAATGGGCTGCCAATTTCTAATTTACTCCTTCTCCCCTTCTGCTTGTAGATGAGGGCGATGAAGTCTTTCCTCATGGATTCTTACAAGCTGCCAGCCAGAAGCATACTCTTGTACACTTCCAACAGGTTTGGGCTGATCCAGTCCCACAGAGTTGAATACAACTCAGCCGGTAAACTATTGCCTCTTGGAGTTTTACTCGTATCGGAGGACCTAGTGGCCTTTGTCAGCTCATCCAGAGTTAGTGGTTTGTCCAGATTCTCCCGAGTACTGTTATCTTGGATCTCTATAATAGAGGACAGGAAGGACTGGAAGACTGTGCTGTCTGTGGGCTTCACATTGTACAATCTGCCATAAAAGGATTTGCTGATCCTTAGTATGACAGGCTGTATTGATGTTACTGAGTCATCTTCTTCATTCAGGCTGCTGATCACAGAGTTCCCTCTGTGTACCTTTTGGAAGAAGTAACACGGGCAGTCTCATCCTGCTCTACAAAATGACTCTGAGCTGGAAGATGATCTTGGAGAGCTGCGCAGTGAAGGGTGAGGATGCCTGACACTTCAATGCTTGGAGCTCCTCCTTACAATCAACCGCCATCGATTGCAGCAGGAAGGGCTTGTGCAGGCTTGTCTGCCGTTGGGACATGTTTATCTATCTATCTATCTGTCTGTCTATCTATCTATCTATCTCTATCTCTCTCTATCTATCTCTCTCTATCTATCTATCTCTCTATCTATCTATCTCTCTCTATCTATTTTTCTCTATCTATCTATCTCTATCTCTCTATCTATCTATCTCTATCTCTCTCTATCTATCTATCTATCTCTTTATCTCTCTATCTCTATCTATCTCTCTCTCTTTATCTCTCTATCTCTATCTATCTATCTCTATCTCTCTATCTCTGTCTCTCTCTATCTCCCTCTATCTATCTATATCTATCTCTCTATCTATCTATCTATCTATTGATCTATCCATCTATCTCTCTCTTTTTCTCTATCTATCTCTATCTATCTCTCGCTATCTATCACACTCTATCCCTCTCTCTCTATCTCTTTCTCTATCTATCTCTCTCTCTATCTATCTCTCCCTATCTCTCTATCTCTCTCTATCTATCTATCTCTATCTCTCCCTATCTGTCTATCTCTCTCTATCCATCTATCTCTCTCTATCTCTCCCTATCCCTCTATCTGTCTTTATCTATCAATCTATCTTTCTCTGTCTAAGTCTATCTATTGCTTTATCTCTATCTATCTATCTATCTACCTATATCTCTCTCTCTCCCTATCTCTCTGGGCAGAATTTTGCCATCAGCAAGCAGGGGGGGGTGGGGCCCGCTCTCCAAAGTGTAAAATGACACGGGATGGCGTCAGGTGGAACCACCGACGTCATCCCACCCCATTTAAATCTTCAGGAAGGCAGGGGCCCAGCAAAATCAGCTGTGGGCCCACTAACCTGTCAATGGCCAATGAGGCTATTGCCAGGACCATTGAAACAATTAAAGGACCTGCCTGTCCAACTTTAAGGTTGGTGGGCAGGCCAGGAGCCCCGGCGGGGTATAGAAAAAACATGAAACCTCATCCATGGGTGGGATGAGGTTTTATGCAGTGTTTTAAAATTTTTAACAAAGTTAAAGATCTGAGCATTCTTTCACGTGCATGTGCAAAAGAGTGCACACCCAGCTCAGGGAATTCCCCCCCACCACTGCCTGCACAGTGAGTGCATAGTGCTTCCTGGCGCATATCACGCTAGGCAGGCCTTAATTGGCCCACCCATGTAAAATGGCAGTGCACCCCAACTGGGGGCACTGATCAGGCACCTGCCCACTTGCGCCCACTCCCGCACAATCCCCCCAACGGAGGGAAGATTCTGCCCCTGGTGTTTTATATATAATTTTAAAAATTCATTAATGAGATGTGAGTGTCACTAGCACAGCCAGCATTTGTTGCCCATCCAAATTGCCCTTGAACCGAGTTGTTTGCTAGGCCATTTCAGACGGCAGTTAAGAGTCACATGTCGATCATATAAGGATGGCAGATTTCCTTCCCTAAAGAACTTTAGTGAACCAGATAGGTCTTTGCAGCAATCAATGATGGTTCCATGGTCACCATTACTGAGCCTAGATTTCAATTCTGAAGTTATTAATCCCACCAGCTGCCTTGGTGGAATTCAGAGCATTAGCCTAGGCCTCTGGGTTACTGATTGAGGTGACATTACCACTACACCACTGTCTCCCCAGTTATTTGAATAAAGCTGTAAGACAGAAAGGGATAGAACCAGAAGAAGACTATTGCATTGGTAAAACTGACTGAACAGTTGCAACCTGAGAAATTAGGCACAGCACATATCTCAGGCTATATATATCCTAATTCAGATCACAGATACACAGCTCCAGGCTAGTTGCAGGCTCTTGAGAGAGGCTAAAGCCTTTTATTAAAACTTTTAGTGAAGCTATTAAGACACAATAAACAATTCAATGGATAATTGTAATCATGTTATTGTGAAATATTTTTTTTTTAATTACCATTTTGTTTGGACAATTACTATGGACATTAGATATTTCGGTTACAGACAAAGAGTGATAGATGAAAATAGTAACTGCATTGGAGCCTGATGGCCAGATTGTGCAATATAGAGGTGTTATATTTTGTATAAAGTGACACCTTTTGTGTATCATTCAATGACATCTTTAACATTAAAAAGTACATAGGGACAGGAATAGACTGCTTAACCCAGTCTAATTCAGTGAAATCGTGGCTTAACTGTAACCAACTCCATGTACCCACTTCTGTTCCATACTGATTAATAAAAATCTATCAATCTCAGATTTAAAGTTAGCACTTGATCTAGTATCAACTCCATTTGTGGAACAGAGATCCAAACTTCTACCACCCTTTGTGTGTAGAAGTGTTTCCTAGGGAAGAATTTTCCCGCCTGCGAGCAGGGGTGGGGCCCACTCACCGATGGGTAAAATGACGTCCGGTGACGTGAGGCGGGTGTCATGATGTCACCGCAGATCATTTAGATTGTCAGTTCGGCAGGCATGCAGCCGGCCCGCCGAACTGTCAAGAGCCTATTAAGGCCATTAACAAAGTAATCAAAGTTGTTAAGAATGTTGCCCGTCCAACCTTAAGGTTGGCAGGCATGCTAAGAGCCCAGGCGGCCTTCCGCATTTTTCATGAAACCTCATCCACAGGCAGGACAAGGTTTTATGAAGGGTGTATTAATTAAATAAAAAATTTTGAAAAAATTAATGGACATGTCCCAGCTCATGTGACAGTTTCGCATGAGGGGATATGTCCTTAAAAATTTTTTTCACCTTTATTAAATTTTCCAGAACTTCAACTAATCTCCCTGAGGCACCTCTGTGCCTCAGGGAGATTTCTGCGCTCTTTCGCGCACATCACGCTGGGCAGGCTTTAATTGGCTCACTCATGTAAAATGGCGGCACGCACCCGATTGGGAGCGCCGATCAGATTCTCGCCCACGCACAACCCCACCAACGGGGGGAAATTCATCCCCTGATTTCACACTTGAAAGCTCTAGTTCTATTTTTACACTCTGTCTCCCAGTCCTATGCTCCCCAACCAGTGGAAATAGTTTCTCTTTAGCAACCCTCTCTTAAAAACTTTGTTCAAATCTCAGTTTGACCTAAGTTCCAAGGAATACAACCTGAGTTTCCTTATGCACTCAATGGGTCATAACTTACGAACTCCAGGGCAGTGTATCTGGAAGGATACCCCAAAGAAGTGCTGGGGAAGCCTCCTCCCCCCCAACCCACGGATGTTCCTTGGTAAGGATTTCACGACAATTGCCTGGGAAGTGCAAACTTCCTTTGGACAATTGCCCTGGACTGGGAGCCATCCAAAAATGCGATTTAAATCACAAACTTCACACAGCAATAGTTATCCAGAACAAGTTAGAAGAATTAAAATCACTTCTACCCTCTGGGTAATTATTGTACTGACCTACCCCAATAGCCCCACAGGACTCCCTCCATCCCCGACTCCCCACAGGACTCCCTCTAACCCCCACAACCCCCTGCAACTCCCCCCTCAAGTGACTCCACCCATGCCCCACTAGTCCCACAACTCCCCCGCTGTCTACCCCCACCTCAGGACTCCACCCCAGACTCCCCAGCCCCCCAACCCCCACAGGACATCTCCACCTTCCACTACCCCCGACTACCTTCCCCCACACTGACCCAACCCGACCATCCCCCTCAATGGCTCGACCCAACCTGATCAGCCTTCACCCTCCCCCAGATTTGACCTGATCTCTCACCCCAGACCCACCTGACCCACTCATGCAGGCCTTCAGGCTCAACCCGATCCCCCGCCCCAGGATCGACCCGACCTGATAACCCCCCAGGTAGAAGTGGGAAGGAGTGTTGGGTTATGGTTGCATTGACTAGGCCGTGGAGCATGGAAGGAGTAAGGTGAGGGTCCTAGGGCATGAGAGAATTGGAAGGGAGTTGGACGTGCCCTTTTGGAGGTGCTCATTATTGGTTGGCCTCACTTTCTTTTGTCGGCCTGGAGCAGATAATTCAGTTGGTCAAGATGGCCACAATAATAGCACCACTGTCTGTACAATGTAGCTTGTGTATCTATGATGCTGAAGGCTGGTATTTTCTCTCAGTTTACACAATGTTTTAAAAAATAAACAATAAGCAGTCACCTAGTTAGTAAAGGACACAAAACAATTAAAAACACTCGCACACTGTGCTTTAGTCTCACCATTTTACCAACAACTACATAAAAATGCAAAAGGTTTAAAGTACATTTGCATAACAGACCTAATGGTGGTGTCTATTACTCATAATTTATTTACTAATCAGAAATACAATGATCCTTATCTGGTTTCTCATTTAACTACACATGACAAGTGGCTAACATATTGTGACATACATGGAACTATGATATTTTCAGTAAAACCTTTCATAATAGGGTGTTATTTCATGAGCTGAACATTGTATACTAAGGTACTAATGATCATTATTCTGATACGAACATAATGCCATTTATATTACAGGTATAATTTAAGTACTATATCTGCATCATAAAACAGTCAATGTATAAACATTTTAATTGCAATGTCAGCATTTAGGAATAATATTTATAAGATTACACAGGTTTCCATTGATATTTAATCCTCAGTTATCTAATGTTGATGAATCTCATTTTCCTCTCAGGAATTGCACAGAGATGCACATCTGTCAAGTATCACTATTCCCAGCCCATCCGTCTAAGAAATATTCCTTTCAACCTTACAAAAACCATCCAGCAGGATGAATGGCATCTGCTGCGTAAGTGTAAATTAGTGTAAAACTGTGCTATACCAATGGCCCTTTTGAGCTTTGCCTCCCATTTCTCCCTTCTTGCCTCTTTTTCCAGAACTCCTTTGTCTACAACCCTAATTACTGATAATGTGGCTCAGTGGTAGGAAGTGTCAGAAATGGGGCAAATGGCAGGAAGTTTCTCAGATCTGTTCCTATTCCACTGCCAGATCTCCAATGTAGGTCCAGTGGAAACCCCGTTTATGCGCATGAAAAGAGTTGGCACTAAAGTTACAGCTGCTGGGGGTGAAGCCCTGTGGAAATAAATATGGTGGAGAGTTCTATGATTGTAACCCAGGGACAATGAAGGAATGGGGATATATATACCTTGGTGGTATGGCCTGTGTCTTGGAGAGGAACTTGGAGGTGATAGTTCCCATGCACTTGCTGCCCTTGTCCTTCTAAGTGGTAGAGGTTGTTGGGTTGGTAGATGCTGCCAAAGAATCTTTGGTGAGTTGCTGCAATGCCTCCTGTGGGTACTACATATCGCAGCCACTCATTTAAAACTCAAAGGCTGGGATTTTCTGGCCCAGCCGTGGCAGGACTCACTGCGGGTGATGCAGCGGCCCAGCCAAAAGTCGGCGGTACCAGACGATCCCGGCAGTGGGCAGGGCTGGAACTTCCCCCCCACCCAATAGGTTAGCTATGCCTCTGAAAACAACATGATCTGGATAAAATTTTTAGATAGCATTCTGCAAATGGGGGCAGATAGTAGGATTTTGGATCCATTGCATTGTAGCCCTGCTCATCTCTATACCCATTAAATTTTCCATGTCACATCTGCTAGATGCCAGAATTTCCTGTCCAAATAAGGATGAGCAGAGTTAAATAAGCTGGGAATGGTGTTGTCATTCCTCGAATCCCACTTTCTGTTATTACCAATTCATTTTCACTGGACTCTAAATATGCTTGTATAAAGTAGGCATGTATTGTTTCTGGGCACTAATTTAAAGGCAGAGGTGGCATGCAAGCAATGCCAGGGGCAATCCCTAATTGGAAATTATTTTGATCCTCAACCTTAGGTCTGAAAAAAGTTTGTGTAGGACCTGAACCTCAGCTATCTGCTGCTTCTATTTTTGAACAGATCACTAGAAAGTGCACTGGTAGCATTTTTACCTGCCTCTCTAAGAACGCTACTTGCAATCTACTTAGCTCTTTCCACATGGTTCACCTAAATTGGGAACTCACAGTCCAGTGAATTACAAGACAGAACCCCAAGTCCTGCTTCTCTGTGATCCAGTATGCATTAGTGGTCGTGTGGCTCATTATTTTAATCGTAATAAGAATGACACTATTTTACTTTACAAAATTTTGTTAATAGAATGCTGTCGACACTAATATCCTTTGCAGTTCTTGTGAAGAAATACGAATGAGGTTTTTTTTTTCTTTTCTGCTTTCCTACCCTACCAATTTAGATTTGAGGAGGATCACTGCTGGATTCCTGGGCATGGCAGCTGCTGTCCTGCTGTGTGGGTGTATTGTGGCGTCGATGAGCTTCTTCTGGGAAGAAAGCCTCACTCAGCACGTGGCAGGTCTCCTTTTCTTAATGGCAGGTCATTTTCCAGCTCTTTACTTCAGCAGTCTGTGTGCCTGCATTAAATTCAGATTATGAATTGTACTCCTAATCATACGGATTATACGGATACCTTTTGACAATGAGTGGGGTGAACAATATATTGCCTTTCACATCAATGTGAAGTAGGTTAATGCAAAGTAAAAGGAAGAACTTGCATTTATATAGTGTCTTTCTCAGCCCCAGGCAGTCCCAAAGCACTTTGCAGCCAATTAAGTATTTCTGAAGTATAGTCACTGTAAGAATCGCAGCAACCAATTTGTGCACAGCAAAGTTCCAAAAATAGCAATGCGATAAAGACCAGATAATATATCTCAGTGATGATGGCTGAGGGTTAACTATTGGCCAGGAACCAAGGAAAACTCCTCCTGTTCTTCTTCAAAATAGTAGCATGGTTCTTCTATGTTCACCTGAGAAGCCAGATTGTTTTTGTTTTATTTATTTGTTCATGGGATGTGGGTGTCACTGGCTGGGCCAGCACTTATTGCCCATCCCTAGTTGCCCTTGAGAAAGTGGTGGTGAGCTGCCTTCAGGAACCACTGCAGTCCATGCATTGTGGGAACACCCATAGTGCTGTTAGGGAGGGAGTTCCAGGATTTTGACCCAGTGACAGTGAAGGAACGGTGATATATTTCCAAGCCAGAATGGTGAGTGACTTGGAGGGGAACTTCCAGGTGGTGGTGTTCCCATGTATCTGTTGGCCTTGCCCTTCTAAGTGAGTGAGCAACAAGATGTCAGATGGAATATAACGTAGGGAGGTGTGAAGATATTTACTTAGCTCATAAGAGAAGAAAAGCAGAATATTTTTTAAAAGGTGCTAAACTTAAGTGTTGATGTTCAAAGAGACAAAGGGTGTGCTCGTACAAGGAATCCAAAAAGTTAGCATGCAGGTGCAGCAAGCAAATAGAAAGGCAAAAAGCGTGTTGGCCTTTATTGCAAAGGAATTGGAGTTCAAGAATTAACAAGCCTTCGTACAATTGTACAAGGTTTTGATGCAATCACATCTGGAATACTGTGTGTAGCAGTACAGCAAAGGTTCACTAAATTGGTCCCTGGGATGAGGGGGATGAGAGATAAGTAAATTGGGTTTATATTCTCTCGAGTTTAGAAGAATGAGAGGTGATCTCATTGAAACCTACAAAATCCTGAAGGAACTTGATAGGGTAAATGCTGAGAGATTGTTTCCACAGGTCGGGGAATTTAAAACAAGGGGGCACAGTCTCAGGATAAGGGACCGATCATTCAGGACTGAGGTGAGGAGAAATTACTCCACTCAAAGAGTTGTGAATCTATGGAATTCTCTACCCCAGGGAGTTGTGGATGCTCCATCTTTGAATACATTTAAGGCTGAGATAGATAGATTTTTGGTCTCTCAAGGAATTATAGGATATGGGGAGTGGGTGGCAAAATGGAGTTGAAGCCGAAGGTCAGCCACGGGGACATGAAGGGCATACACTGCCCGTGACCATCTAAGTGAATGCTGTGCTCAATTTTTACGCCAGTGGCTCCTTTCAGGGCTCCACAGGTGATCTCTATGGGAAATCACAAGCCTCCGCCCACAAATGCATCCATGAGGTCACGGACCCTATCTTCGCGAGGGCACACAACTTTGTGCATTTCGCCTGGGACCAGGAAAGCCAGGATGCAAAAGCACTGGGATTTGCCCAGATCTCAGATGCAGGGTGCCATCGACCCTCACTGTTGCTCAGTTCCCTGTGGCAACAAGTGGTCAATTATGTCAAGTACAAGGGCTTCCATTTGCTGAATGTTCAGCTGGTGTGCGACCACCACAAACACATCCTACATATCTGCACTCAGTTTCCAGGGATTGTCCACAACTCCTACATTCTCAGCCAGTCTCAGATCCCTGACATCTTCCAGGGTCCACAGAGGCTGCAGGAATGGCTCCTCAGGGACAAGGGCTACCCACAGAGGACGTGGCTGATGACACCTGTGTGGTGGCCTCAGACTGCAGCAGAGCGACGCTATAATGAGACTCATGCTGCAACTCACAACTTGGTGGAGCAGACCATCGGGTTACTGAAAATGAGGTTCTGGTGCCTGGACTGGTCTGGTGGAGCCCTGCAATATAGACTACAGAGGGTGTCACACATCGTCATCGCCTGCTGCGCCCTTTACAACCTGGTGCTGCAACAGGGAGAGAAGCTGGCTGAGAAGGAGATGGAGGAGTTGGATGTCTCCTCCAATGAGGATGACATGACAGGGTTGAGAGTGAGGAGGTCCTCAAAGGTGAAATGACAATGATGAGGCCATCGCACTGGCTAGATAAGGCTGATGCACTCGGGAGGCCTTCATAGCTGTTAGATTCATGGAAGATATAGTGAATGCAGCGAGGAGACACCATAGATCCTCATATTGTATCTGACTGATGGCAGCGTACATACCCTCTGTGATAAGGCTCCTATCATGGAGACCCAGTGGAGGCCCTGATAGTCGCTCGATTGCAGGAGGATGATGATGACATGCAGTGAGGACACTCCATAGGTCTTCACATAGCCTTTGAGAATGTCTGACTCCTCTCTGGCCGAGGGCAGCTCGCTCGTGCTTCATGATCAGGGCCATCTCAGAGACGCAGCCATGAAACATTAAATGCACCTGATCCTTTGTCTGCCTTCAGCACAACCCATTCAGGAGCACAGTTCACTGGTCACAGATGCTGAAGAGATGGGGGTCTGCCCCACCTCAAAGGTGCTGAGAGCACATAGAGAATGACGGAACGCTGTGATGCCTGCCCACAACATTCTGGCAGCAATGACAAGCACCATTGAGGTGCAGACATCAGTAATATATCCAGTGAGTGTGAAGCCAGACCATCACTTTGGTATGGAGGCTGCACAAAGCACAGGGAAGAGGCCCTGGACTGAGACACCTATCTTTATCTTGTGCAGAAATCAAGGTTTTACATCTGAGTGACATGAACACAGCTCATCAGAACAAGGAGCCACAGGCAGAAAAACATTCTTGGGAGTTTATTGACAATAGTGAACATTATGTACAAGTGATTAACATCTGTGCCCAGGCTGTGCAACAACGTCCTCTTAATCTTCCTAACCCTGCCACTACATCTTGGTAATATACAGACATCCACAATGGAGGTGGAGGCAGCCTGCTGACTGCAACACCCTGTCTGTGATGACCTTGGTCGGAGTCCTCTGGAAGGCCGAGACCTGGAGGGCCTGGCCTACTTTCGGGGTCCTGCTGTCTGGCAGTGGCACCCTCTTCATCCTGTGGAGCTGGAGCTGCTGGGGTCACAGGAAGAGGGGATTTGGATGGGCTGGACACTCCAGGAGTCACTTGGGTGGAAGGCCCTGCGATGTGCACCTGCTGGTCCTTCTCTGTATGGGTGCTCAAAGCCCCCTGGCTGACTCCTTGAGGGGAAGGGGAAGCTGGAGTGAGATTGAACTCCCCCGCACACCTCTCTCATTGACACTGTTGGAGGCCAACTCTAGCGTCAGCGGTGGGAGTTCAGCCCACGGAGCAGTGCAGGACCAATGTCCTGGACCAAGGTCTCTATGGCGGCCACCATCCTACCAGTGTTGATCTCGGTGCATTGGCATG
The DNA here is from genome assembly GCF_017639515.1 of Carcharodon carcharias. Taxonomy (NCBI): domain Eukaryota; kingdom Metazoa; phylum Chordata; class Chondrichthyes; order Lamniformes; family Lamnidae; genus Carcharodon; species Carcharodon carcharias. The sequence goes on along the minus strand of NC_054468.1, from coordinate 134,492,175 downwards.
TCGACGCTATCACCTCAGACTGAAGGTGGACGGACGCCTCCATTATGCATTGCAATCTGAGGAGTGCAGCGGACATCCCTTCATGATGTTCCTAAGCTTGCCTTTGTAGCTCCAGCAACTATGATATGACCAAGTCCAGAGGCCTCGTCTTCTGAATTGGACTCAGCAACATTCTGGCCTCCAACAGTCCTCCAAGTGCTGGAAACCTGGGAAGTCCTTGCTGCCTCCTGCTGTGGATCAGACAGTGTGATGTGCTCACCAGATTGTGATCCCGAGACTATAAAGCTAGGTCCCACCGAGGTGTGTGTCTCTGCGCTGGAGGAGGGTGTGGGTGAGCACTGTGACGGGTTTTCAAGGAGGGTGCCTTCAGATTCTTCTTCAGAGGTTTCTTCGGAGCTTGATTGGAGGCCCTGGGTCATGGACTCACTTGGCTGCTTCCTAGATGTGCCTGTGAAAGCAAGGAGAGATAATTAGTACATGGCAGTGGCCTGTGAAACAGGGCACATCACTCACAGCATGGTTGTCTGATGGATGTTGCACTGTTGGATCCTCACTTGGTTGAGCAGCGCTGACCTCACTGTCAGCACAGGAATGGTCCAGATCCTTGCCGGCCAGCTGGATGACTCTGTTTTCAAAGTCCTTGAGGGCCTTGATTTCAGGCATTCCACCACCGGTCTGCGACCTCTCCCTTTTGTTGTGTGCCTGCTTGACTGCATGAATACAGATGGAGACAGGGTAAACAAGCCACCTGCCAGGCCAGATGATAAGTATGCCTGGTGTGTATGGGTGGTGAGTGGTCCCATAGACAGGATGAGGACAATGAAGCTGTGTGTCAATGAGTCGTGATGTCCCTTGAACTGGCAGTGAGTGAGATCCCTGTGGAAGTGTGATGGGTTTGTGAGTGCATGAGTTGAGAGTGATGAGAAGAGTGCCTTACCCCGGTGGAACAGAGGAGATCATCCATCCTCTTTCGGCACTGGGTGGCTGCCCTCTTATGTAGGGCGTTGGTGCTGACCATCACTGCCACCTCATCCCATGCTGGTTTGGTGATGTTGCTGCCCCTCCTGCAGCCAGAGCAGGGGGTAGAGGACATCACAATTGGCCTCCATGGTGTCCAAAAGGCACCTGAAGGATGCATCATTAAACCAGGTGGCTGCAGTCTTATTGCCTTTTGGGACCATGTCTTCTTTGCAGCAATCCTTGTCTGGAAACGCTGAGGCATGTGCATGCACAACTGGACTTTAAAGATAGTGCCCAGCATGATGAAGCAGTGAGGTGATGGCATGGCGGGTGAACGAGAACCCGCCCGTCATCGAAACGGTGTGCTTCACGGGAATGCATAGTTAATGAGGCGGGATTGGGATGATATGTCGTTAATAGCCACCATTGCGGCCGGCAGGTAAAACATTCTTTTTCCCCGCCTGCTACCGCACTTAGTGCAAATTTGGAATGCTTCCGTCCTAAGTCTGTTTGGATGTCTGATGTTTCCAGATTTTCATCATTGAGAAAGTATCTTGATCCAACCTTTTTCGATCCAAAAGTTGATGACCTCACATTTGCCTATATTGAAACCCATTTGCGCAGTTTTGCGCATTCACTTAATTTATTAATATATCTTTGAAATGTCATGCTACCACCTACCCAACTTGCAATGCCATCCATTTTTGTGTCATCAGCAAACTTCAATGTGTAGCATCTAAGTTGTTAATAAGTATGGTGAATGGTTAAAATCTCAATACAGATCCCTATGGGACACCGCTAGTCACATCCTTTAAATTAGAGTGCTTGCCAATTACAGTAAAATGAGTAACTTTGTGAAAATATGATAAATATATAAATAAAACTCTGACTTATTTTGTGTTGTTTCTGAACTGTTGCATGGGGGAAAAAAAGTTTACTGGGTGTTAATTTTGTGAAGTACGTATTTTAAGTGACACTAGCCATTTTGTAATACACCCAAATCCCTGCCAAAATATATTAGTTTCATCCATCTAAACTAATTTTCCATTTTTACTGTTTTGCCACACAATTCTTTTACTTGGCCAAAAAAAATGCTGCATTGTTTAAATAGCCTTATGTTCTGAGTGTAAGTAATAGCAATTTTTCTTTGTTTTCCCTTTAGGAATTTTTTGCACAATTTCTCTTTGCACATTTGCAGCCAGCGTTTCGTATGATCTGTCGCGTCAACCAAAATTTATCTATGGGCTACCAAGCGATATTGACCATGGGTACAGTTGGTCCATTTTCTGTGCGTGGTGTAGCCTGGGGTTAACGATGATGTCAGGCTGTTTGTGCACTGCTTTTCCATTCCTTAGCAGAACCAAGACAATCCATCAAAAGTCCATCAGAGATTCCTCCGTGTAAGCACCGCTTGATTAAATACTGTTGGATTTTAGGAGGGATCTATGTTTCTCAGATCTTGTGTTGGGAGTGTGGCATCTGTGTTTTTGAGTCTTTGTCCATTATACCAAGAATTACTTCTTACAATATATCTATGCTTGTGTCTTTAAAACACAAAGTGGTTATTTGAAAGCATTCCATGTAAGCTATCAAACACAAAAAGAAGCAGCTACTGACTATATTCCACTTAAAATGACAAATAGTTTATAACTAACCACTGCCGCCTCCATTTTGATTGGTTATTTCAGTTCTGAGATGAGCTGAAATTGTTTTCCTGTGGTGTTTGTTTTCTGTACAATACCAGTATTGTTGTATTCCAAATTCAAAACTGTTAACAGAAATATTAAGATTGGTCTCAGCTATTCAAATATCAATTGTACCTTAGGTTTTAGAATATTACATTCTAGATAGCCAACGGAAAAATGTTTCAATACTTCTCCATGAGTAAAGCACATTGGGAGTAGAATCAGTCTTTTGTGGTAATGTGTAATGGATGATGGCAAATTGGGAGGCTGTTTTATACCCACCTAATATTTTTCCATTTGATTTCAAAGAAAATTGATTGGGGTGTAAAACAGGCCACCAGTTTACTATCACTTGTTTAGTGCTACCATCAAGGATCAATATCACCTCATTTACTTTAAAATGCCAGGTCCAAGCATCAATTTGCACTTTAATATTCCAGATATTGTCTCTCTTAAAGCTGTGGTGATTCTTTTACTAAACCATGTATTTTGAGTAAGGTTCAACTGTAATTATTTGACAATAATGTACTGTCAGTTGTTGTGTTTAACAATGTTAATGAATATGTGAATAATTGGTACAATTGTTACAATATTTCCGTAAGTGTGGTACTGAGTGTAAATTTTTTGTGCTCTTTGTTTGTATACACAGTTTTATTTGATAAAATTGAAGCCTCAGTGGCCTAAAAATTGGATCACACCTGACTGGATCCCTCCGTGTGTCCAATGAAACCACTGGCTGGAACATGCAAAATTGGTCTGCTGGCCTTATTTGTTTGCTACCAATGAACTGCAGGTGCTATTCGAGGCCCCAGATACAATTCACAATCCTGCAAAGATCAGGCAGCTGAGGTGGTAAGCAGAGGAGGGAATAGGCAGGACAGATAAATTAAGGTGGAGCTGAGAGGAATACTCCTGCATCACCTGGCTTCACAATATAGTGAGTTAAAAAAAAATAAAAACTTAACTTTCAGGGAGCAGCTTCCAGCAGTTCCTTTCCTTTGAGTACAGTTAGTTTATCTACCAATTATCTGAGAATACTGACCACAGCCTGCAGGGCACGCACCACAGTCAGTTGCTGAAGAATTTTAGAAAGTGGGCCTCAAACACATGTTAGGCCCTCATCTGCATATGCAAAGTGACTACTGCCTTTTTCAGACACAGGCCATAGATGCCTATGCAGAAGCCTTTATCAATATAACTGGTAGTGCACTTTGAGCGTGGAATGTGTGCATGTATGCTGCCTGTCATACTGATATTTAGGTGCCCGTTTTACACTTGTAAAATGGGTGTGACACCAATTAATTTCTTGATAAGTATGTTTTTTTATAAATTATCTGCAAGGTGGCTATTCCTTATAGATACCATATACCATGCTAGATAACTTGCTTAGATACTATATGAGACAATATGTGTATAGCTCTGAATGAAGTATCCATACTTATGTGTTGTACAAGGATTCTATATTATACAAAATTTTTCATGTCCTTACGTTCTTAGAAAAGTGACATGTTTCAAAAGTGAAGTAAACATATCTGGTAACAAAAACCTTTCTTCCAATAAAAAAAACCCCAGTAAAAAATTACTTCTTCCTCCTTTTATTCTGAATTGGACATTAGTCACTAACCATGAAGCAAGGGTTTAACTCAACGTGAAGCTAACACAATAAAAGTGCTGTTCACAACATAATGGCTCAGATCTTCCAGACGTGGCCAAGAGAGGTAATTCCGTTTTTCCTGCTGAGTTTTCCAGGTAATTCTGTTCTTGTTTTGGATTTCCAGCATCTGCAGTTTTTTGTTTTTATCTCTGTGGCCAAGATATTTGCTGCTGACTGCGATTGAAAGTGCATCTTTATCTTTTTGGGCTGGAGCTTTATTGAATTTCTGTTCTGGCTGCAGGAGGGAAAGCAGCCACTTTTGAGGTGCAGAAGCACCGAGGCCAGGCCCCCTTTGAGGCCAGCAGTGGAAAGAGTGTCAATTGTTCAGCAAGTTTATTTTTAAAGATATTTTGAGGCCTTCCCGATACAGTTTTTTCTGTTAATTACTTCCAACCCAGGTCCTACGCCTGTGATTAATAGCGACGAGTATCCTGGACAAATTTCTGAACAAGTTCAGGGCAAATCTCTAATGGCAGTATAAGAGGCATTCAGGCAGGGTTCAGGGCCAGTGTATCTCTGTCCATCGGAAGCTTAAGTTCCGCGCATAAGGCTTCCACTAGGTCCCAACATACAACGGTGATGAACGTCTCAAAGTTCACCACTAATTCCCTCAGAAGTTCCAGGCCCATATTTGACAGGTAAGTTTTTATACACATTTACCTGAAATTCACATGTTCGAGTAAATGGCGCTTGCCAAAGCTATTTCTATTGTGTATTGTGGATGATACAAGCACAAAGTCTTAGGCACAGCAGAAAAGATCATGAGCATGGTCAGGCGCTTCTATGCAAATGTCAGCTGCAGCACATGTCAGAGGAAGTGGAAGCTTGTTCAGCAGCAACAACAACTTGCATTAAACATGCCTTAAACATAGTAAAACTTCCCAAAGAGCGTCACAGGAGCATAATCAGACCAGAAGGTTTTAAGGAATGTCTTAAGTATCTGAATTCAGGCAGAGATTCATGATGTCTTGAATCCTATTCTTGTTCATGTTGAAAATCAGCCTCTGTAAAAGGAACAAGGCAGAAAGAGAGTGAAAGCCTCAAAGATCTGGATGACAGAGGGTTTGACTCACAATCAAGAACTGTTATACAGACAAATACATCAGAGATCCATTGCAGGGCAAAGAAATTGAACTTTAAAATCAACAAGTGAAAGCCAAGGGGTGGAATCGTCCCAGATTTGCACTAAGTGCAAAAATGTTTTACCCGCTGGCTGGTGGTGGGTTCTCATGCCGTATCTTCTCAAACCCACTGCATTACTTATGCATTTTCAGGAAAAACGCCGTTTCGATGGCAGGTGGGCTCTCGTTTTCCTGCCACACCATCACCTCGCCACTTTATCAAGCCGAGCGCCATATTTAAAGTCCAGCCACATGCACACAAATCTCAGTGCTTCCAGTCCACCACTACTGCAAGGAATATGTCCACGAAAGGCAAAAAGACTGCAGCCCCCAGGTTTAATGACACGTCACTGGAATGCCTTTTGGACGCTGTGGAGGTCTGCCACGAATGTCCTCTACCCCCCATCTGGCTGCAGGACGGGCAGCATCATGACCAACCAAGCTTGGGAGGTGGTGGCAGTGGTGATCAGTGCCAATGCTGCACAGAAGAGATTGGCCCAATGCAGAAAGAGAATGAATGATCTCATGCGTGCCGCCAGGGTACGGCAACCATCGCATCACTCTAAACTCACACACTCAAACCCATCACACATTCACTGGCATCTCACTCGCTGCAGGCTCAAGGCACATCACCAACCATGTTCACACACATACCTTCACATGTCCATCCGGCCTCATCTCCTCCAGAGACTGCCTCCTCAGCCCTCACCATCTTGAGGCAACTAGCACATCAACATGTGCCCTCACACACACCTTGGGATACCCTCCTTCCCCATTTCAGCCCTTGTCCTGCAGCCTCTTTCTTTGCCTGAGGCCACTTCTCCCCCTTTGCCAAGTAAGCCTAGCCCTGCAGCCATTGAAACATTCGGCTGGTCTGGTAGATAGAGACCTGCCGTGAGCCCCCCTAAAAGTGATGTAGTGCTGTCTGTGAAGCCTGGTGTTGATGACTGCGAGTGCTGACCGAAGCAAGGTAGGCAAACAAACCTTGAAGTCCTGAGTGCAGTGCAGCCCGCCAGGTGCATGTCACTTATGAAACACGTTGGTGTGTTTTCCCGCCAACATGGGTGGACGATCCAGCGGGGGGGGGACATGATTCAGGAGGGCTGGCCTAATAATGATATGCTGATATATTACAATGAGGTTCCCGATGCCCAATGCGGAGGACATGGCCCACCATTGGCAGGCTGAGTGGACGCCATCATGAAACCGATTGCATCATATTGTCTGCTCACGCCACCAAACATGCCCGACGCCAGTGCCATGGAAAATCCTGGCCAAGGTCCAAGGTGTTTAGATCAAGACATGAGAATCCCTTGGGTAATTTTTACTTTGGTTGTTCATGTCAAATGGAGGATATTGGATCAGCTAACCTGCTGTATAATCGGGAGAGATGCAATGTTTGTAGCTTAAATACAAATCAAAGGAGCTTATGGTCAAATTGTAGCTCTCAAGTCTGACCACAGCTTGTCCACTGTGTCCAGTTCTGGCCACTGAGGGTAAATCAGTGGCAAATGAAATTGAGTTTAGACAATTAAATGTTTTCTGTATGAGAGATTACAGTGACATGGATAGACTGGAGGAGCTGGATTTGTTCTCCTTAGAGCACAGAGGGCTAACAGGAGATATTATAGAGGTGTTCAAAATTGTGAAAGATTAGATAGACTAAATAAGGAGGAGCTGTTTTCAATGACTTGAGGGTCAACAACCAAAGGGCATAGATGTAAGGTGATTGACAAAAAAGCAAAGGCAACATGAGGAAAATCTTCTGGTTAGGATTTTGAACAAATTACCCGACAGGATGGTGGATACAAGTTGAAGAGTTGCCTTCAAAAGGGAATTGGATAAATACATAGAGGAGAAAAAAATTGCGGCAATATGAGGAAAAAGCAAGGGAGCCAGCTTAACAATTGCTCTTCAAAAGAGCAGGCCCAGACTTGGTGGGCTGAATGACCTCCTTTTGTGTTGTGCTATTCTCTGATTCTATATGGAGGGGGAGTATTTGAGGTGATGAGAAAAAGCTGCTTCTCATTCCTAATGGTCTTAAGTTATGAGGAAATATTAGGGATGCAACTTAAAGGGGAATCTTGTGAGGGGAAAACGAGAATGTAAATAGTACAAATAATTATTTTAAATTAAATTATGAGATTAAGACAAGGAAGCCATGAGTAAAAACTATTAAAAGGCAAATTTAAGACTGATATTAGGATTTATTTTTTCATTCATGAAATGCAAGATGAAAAGAATTCCTAATACAAAAACCTAATATAATTTAAGAAACAATTGAGAAGCAGTGAGGGATCTTCTCTTTGTCATTTAGGATGGGTGAACTAATAAGGGCCAAACGGCACTCTTCACCCTCATTATTTTGCCTCACTCAGGCCTTTCCCTCCTTTCCCTGAACTCTGACCCTAAAGATTGGGGCTAAATTGCAAATACCAGAATGCAGGGGTCAGTACACCAGACACTGGGCATCCTTTTCTGTCAGTGTCCCCTGTCATTAACCCCCTGAAATTGACCACAACCTCTGGATGTTGGGCATGTGCAGATTAGTGTGGAAATCCTGAATTTGCTGTGTTACACCCAGGGCACCAGCACAGGCTTCACTGAAACCCCACCACGCCAGAGCCAGCAATCACTGAAATCAGCAATAATTTCAACTTTCCCACTCTCACATCACTGTTAGAAACCTTATAAAAAATTTCACCTTCGTCAGTCAGATATAACTAGGTTTTTAAAATGGCAATGTATCCAATAAAATTTATTGAACAACAGAACTGGCCCTGAAAAAATAAATTTGTAATCATGGAGTGCTACTAAATGATTAATTAGTCGAATTTTTTTTCAAAAATATACTTAATTCATAAAATTTGTAACAGTATATTACATAATAGTTCAAATTGGACATTAAAGAAAGTGCAATACAGTTCAATTTCTTTCAATACAGTTCATGAGGTGTCTCACTACACTTGCAATGCACATTTACATTTCATGTCAAACACCCTCTGGTGCATACAGCCCGAGGGATTTTACACAGTTTCCAGTCCCCTGGTATATTATGACAGAGGGCCTTCCTTTCCCTGTTGAGCCTTTGCAGCGGCTGCCCCAAACTTTAGTGGGTTCCACAGCATGTAGTCCTGGACGTTGGAATGTGCCAGTCTGCAACACTTCAGTCATGAACAGCTCTGTTTAAGTGGAAGACCAGCAAGTTTCAGGCAAACCAAAGAGCGTTTTCCACCAAGTTGATGGCCCTCAAGCAGCCATTGATGCTTATTTGTATGTGTGTCCCTGGGAACAGCCCATAGAATACAGAGATCAGTGTTACAGAGCTGCTTGGGGTGAACTATGACAAAAACCACTGCCTCCCTTTCCAGACCTGCTTTGCAAAGGCATATTTCAGAAGGAGGTGGGCAATAGCTTCTTCACCACTGCAATTGCCTCGAGGCTAGCATGGGGAGGGGAGTGAGACTCCAAGCATGCAGGAAGGATTTGACTGGGAGGACTCTTCTCACCACCAGCCAAGCATGTCTTGGTACATGTTCTTGGTCAGATCCAAAGATGGCAAGACTGCCGTAAAACACACGGACAGTATCAGCACCCCTTGGGAAGAGAACTTCATTGAACTATTCAATCAGAATTCCATGGTGGCCCTACTGGAGAATCTCCCACAACACAAATCAGAAGTGAGCTAGACGATGAGCTCATTGAAGTAATAACTGCAGTCAACCAGATGAAAAACAACGAAGTTTCTGGTCCTGACACTATCCTTGTGACAATCTCCCTGTGGAATTACTGAAAGATGGGGGATACATCCCTATTTGTGAAGCTCTAGCAGAATGATGAAATTCCAAATAACCTTAGAGAGGCCATGATGATCACAATCTTCAAGAAAGGAGATGAGTTGATTGTGACAATTACAGAGGCATAACATTGCTCTCAATTGTTGGCAAAGTCCTAACTAGGACTTCTTGATGACCTCTCGCCAATTGCAGAGGAGAGGTCCTTCCAGAGTCCAATGTGGCTTCTGACCAGCCAGAAGGACAACTGACAGGACCTTCACAGCACACCAACTTCAGGAGAAGAACAAAGAGCAGAACATCGCTTTGTTCATGGCTCTCTTCAATCTCACCAAAACCTGTAACTGGATGAATCAAACTGCCCTTTGGAAGGTGCTACAGCAATATGGATTATTTATTTATGGGATGTAGGCATCACTGGCTAGGCCAGCATTTATTACCCATCCCTACCTGCCCTTGAGAAGGTGATGGTGAGCTGCCTTCTTGAACTGCTGCAGTCCCTGCAGTGCAGGTACACCCTCAGTGTTGTTATGGAGGGAGTTCCAGGCTTTTGACCCAGCAACAGTGAAGGAATAGCAATACCTTTCCAAGTCAGGATGGTGAGTGGCTTGGAGGGGAACTTCCAAGTGGTGTGTTCCCATGTATCTGCTGCCTTGTCCTTCTAGATGATAGCAGTCATGGATTTGGAAGCTGCTGCCTAAGGACCATAAGGTGAGTTTCCGCAGTGCATCTTGTAGATGATACACATTGCTGCCACTGTGCATCGGTGGTGAACAGAGTGAATATTTGTAGAAGGGATGCTAATCAAGCGAGCTGCTTTGTCCTGGATGGTGTTAAGCTTCTTGAGTGTTGTTGGGGTTGCACTTATCCAGGCAAGAGGAGAGTATTCCATCACACTCCTGACTTGTGCCTTGTAGATGGTGGACAGGCTTTGAGCAGTCAAGAGGTGAGTTACTCATCGCAGGATTCCTAGCCTTTTGTAGCCACCGTATTTATATGGCTAGTCCAATTCAGTTTCTGGTCAATGGTAAGCCCTAGGGTGTTGATAGTGGGGATTCAGCAATGGTAATGCCATTGAATGTCAAGGGGCGATGGTTAGATTCCATCTTGTTGAAGATGGTCATTGCCTGGCACTTGTGTAGCACGAATGTTACTTGCTGTTGACAGCCCAAGCCTGGATATTGTCCAGGTCTTGCTGCATTTGGACATAGACTGCTTCAGTATCTGAGGAGTCGTGAATGATGCTGAACATTGTGCAATCATTAGCAAACATCACCACTTCTGACCTTTTGATGGAAGGAAAGTAATTGATGAAGCAGCTGAAGATGGTTGGGCCGAGGACATGACCCTGAGGAGCTCCTGCAGTGATGTCCTGGAACTGAGATGTTTAACCTCCAACAACCACAATCATCTTCCTTTCTGCTAGGTATGACTCCAACCAGCAGAGAGTTTTCCCCCTGATTCCCATTGACTCCAGTTTTGTTAGGGCTCCTTGATGCCATACTCGGTCAAATACTGCCTTGATGTCAAGGGCAGTCACTCTCACCTCACCTCTGCAGTTCAGTTTTTTTGTCCATATTTAAAGCAAGGCTGTAATGAGGTCAGAAGCTGAGTTACCATGGCGGAACCCAAACTGAGCATCAGTGAGCAGGTTATTGCTTCCATTACTTTACTGAAGATCGAGAGTGGACTGATGGCGCAGTAATTGGCTGGGTTGGATTTGTCTTGCTTTTTGTGTACAGGATATCCCTGGGCAATTTTCCACATTGTTGGGTAGATGCTAGTGTTGTAAAACAGCTTGGCTATGGGTGTGGCAAGTTCTGGAACACAGTACTATTGCTGGAATATTGTCAGGGCCTTTAGCCTTTGCAGTATCCAATGCCTTCAACTGTTTCTTGATATAATGTAGAATGAATCGAATTGGCTGAAGACTGGCATCTGTGATGCTGGGGACCTTCAGAGGAGGCCAAAATAGATCATTCACTTGGCACTTCTGGCTGAAGATTGTTGCAAATGCCTTATCTTTTGCACTGATGTGCTGGGCTCCTCCATCATTAAGGATGAGGATAATTATGGAGCCTCCTCCTCCAGTGAGTTGTTTAATTGCCCACCAACATTCACGACTAGATTTGGCAGGATTGCAGAGCTTAGATCTGATCCGTTGGCTATGGAGTCACTTAGCTCTATCACTTGCTGCTTATGCAGTTTGGCACGAAAGTGGTCCTGTGTTGTAGCTTCACCAGGTTGATACCTCATTTTTAGGTATGCCTGGTGCTGCTCCTGGCATGGCCTCCTGCACTCTTCATTCAACCAGAGTTGATCCCCTGGGTTGCTGGTAATGGTTGAGTAGGGGATATGCCGGGCCATGCGGTTACAGATTATGGTTGAATACAATTCTGCTGCTGCTGATGGCCCACAGCACCTCATGGATGTGCAGTCTCAAGTTTTTAGATCTGTTCAAAATCTATCCCATTTAACATGGTGGTGGTGCCACAGAATACAATGGAGGGTATCCTCAATGTGAAGCCGGGACTTCATCTCCACTCCTACTGATGCTGTCATGCACCTGCGATGGGCAGATTGGTGAGGATGAGGTCAAATATGCTTTTCCATCTTGCTGGTTCCCTCACCGCCTGCTGCAGACCAAGCCTCGGAGCTATGTCATTTAGGACTCAGCCAGCTCAGTAGTGGTGCTACCAAGCCACTCTTGGTGAAGGACATTGACATGCCCACCCAGAGTGGGTATGTTCTGCACCTTGCCACCCTCAAGGGTGTTCAACACAGAAGAGCACTGATTCATCAGCTGAGGGGGGTGGGGGGGGGGCGCGGGTGGTAAGCAGTGGGAGGTTTCCTTGCCCATGTTTGACCTGATGCCATGAGACTTCATGGGGACCAGAGCACTCCCAGGGCAACTCCCTCCTAACTCTATACCACTGTGCTGCCACCTCTGCTGGGCCTGTCTTGCCGCTGGGACAGGGCATACCCAGGGATGGTGATGGCGGAGTCTGGGACATTATCTGTAAGGTATGATTCCATGAGTATGAATATGTCAAGCTGTAGCTTGACTAGCCTGTGAGATAGCTCTCCCAATTTTGGCACAGCTAAGTAAGGAGGACTTTGCAGGGTCGACAGTGCTGGGTTTACCGTTGTTGTTTCCGGTGCCTAGGTCGATGCCGGGTGGTCCTTCCAGTTTCATTCCTTTGTAGCAGTTTTATACAACTGAGAGGCTTGCTAGGCCATTTCAGAGGGCTTTTAAGAGTCAACCACATTACCGTGGTTCTGGAGTCACATGTAGGCCAGGCGAGGGCAGCAGATTTCCTTTTCTAAAGGGCAATAATCAACAGTAGTTTTATGGTTATCATTAAACATCTTAACTTCATCTCCCATGGAGGGATTTGAACTCTGGTCTCCAGATCATTACCCTGGATCCCTGAATTACCAGCCCAGTGACAAAACCGTTACACGACCTATATGTCCATAATATGGCTATACAAATAACAGTATTTTGCAATGGCACCGCCACAGATCCCTTTCCAGTCAAAACAGTTTTGCAAATATCTAATTCATGGTTCATATCAATATTTTGGATATAATGTTTAGCTCTGGGAAGATAATTGTTGTGAAAATAAGGTAATTAAAACGCTGAGCTTTAGTGATTGTTAGAACACTTAAAGAAATGGCAGTTCAGAAGGATACCTACGTTCATTTAATAGAGTCAGAATAGAAGAGATGGAGCCAAAAAACAGCAGGTGGGCTTGACTAGCTAGAGAAACTGTAAATTAGGGATAATTGGCCTGGAGGTCAGTTTGAGGATAGCCCAGAGCAGGCCATGTCATCATGGAGACAGTTGGAGCTTAGGAAGGTCCTCTGGTTTCAGTTTGTCTGCTGGGAGAGGCTTTTCATTGCAGTTTGGATCTCGTGTGGTTTGCAGATCATTGAGAGAAGTTAGCAAAAATAAATGACAGTTGGACAGACCGGTGCTGTAAGCAGAGTAAATCTTCATCATTGACTGTGAGGAAGATGGGCGAGGCTTAATCTCTGCTTGAATCTTGTGTGGAATGGAAGTCAGAAGCTGGCCTAGTTTGAAGCTATTGGGAGAATCTACAGTGGGCCTCACAGTGTTTTATTGCAAAAGAAAGTAACCAGCAGTTTGGCTTGGAGGCATTGGAAAAGTAACCAGAACCTGGGGCCTGCACAGTAAAGGGACATACTTTTTTTTCCCAAAAATTTCCTTTATTCATAAAATATCTGAAAGAACGTTACAAAACATTTCAAAATGGCCATCACAAAAAGGGCAATCATATTCAAGTTTTACACATGGATCGTGAGATGCTTCAATACAATCAATGAACATTACACACATTTCAATATGATCATTACAAACAGTCAGACAGTGCAAGAGTATTTAAATTTTCTACATAGATCATGTTGCACTCTGAGGTGCTTCAATACAATTGTGATACATTTAGTATTCACTACATACATTCAATGTGAGTCATGGAGCACGAGCGGTCCACACACTTCCCAGCCCTTCAGTGCCCTATGGCAGGAACAACTTACACAGTGACCTTTCCCCATTGCGCCTTTGCGGCGGCTGCCCCAAGCTTTAGTGCGTCCCTCAGCATGTGGTCCTGGACCTTGGAATGTGCCAATCTGCAACACTCGGTTGGGGACAACTCTTCCCACTGGAAGACCAACAAATTTCGGGCAGACCAAAGAGCATCTTTCACCAAGTTGATGATCCTCCAGCTGCAGTTGATGTTTGTCTTGGTGTGTGTCCCTGGGAACAGCCCGTAGAGCACAGAGTCCTGTGTCACAGAACTGCTCGGGATGAACTTCGACAAAAACCACTGCAACTCTCTCCAAACCTTCTTTGCAAAGACACAATCCACAAGGAGGTGGACAACGGTCTCTTTCCCTCCACAGGACAGCATGCAGAGGGGGTGAGCCTCCTGGCATGTATGAAGGATTTGATGGGGAGGAGCTTTCTCACCACCAACCAAGCTGCATCTTGGTGATTGTTGGAATGATCTGGCGATGAGGCATTCTACCAAATGGCTTTGATAGTTTGCTTGGGAAACCATCCAACAGGATCCACCATCTCCTTTTCTCACAAGGCCTCTAGGACATTATATGCCAACCACTGCCTGATGGACTTGTGGTCAAAGGTGTTTCTCTGCATAAATTTTCCCATGAGGTACAGGTGGTACGGCATGGTCCAACTACTTGGAGCGTTCCGCGGAGCGTGGCCAGACCCATCCTTCGTAACACTGGGGACAGGTAGAACCTCAGCCTGTAGTGACACTTGGTGTTTGCATACCGAGGGTCTACACACAGCTCGATGCAGCCACACACAAAGGTGCCATCAGTATGGGATCGATGTTGGGCATGTTTTTTCCCCCTTTATCTAGAGGCTTGTACATCACATCCCTGCGAACACTGTTCACTTTCGACCTCCAGGTAAAGCAAAAGATGGCTCGGGTGATCACCATCGCGCAGGAGTGTGGAATGGGCCAGACCAGCACCACATACAGCAACAGCGAGAGTGCCTCACACCTGATGACCAGGTTCTTACCCACAATGGAGAGGGAACGTCGCTCCCACATGCCCAGTTTTCCTTTCACCATAGTCACTCGCTCCTTCCAGTTTCTAACGCGTGCCCTGGTCCCTCTGAACCATACCCCCAGTACCATCAGCTCATCTGACCTGACGGTGAAGGGGACAAAGGATCGGTCAGCCCAGTTCCCATAGAACATGGCCTCGCTCTTCCCATGATTTACCTTGGCTCCTGTGGCCAGTTCGAATTGGTCGCAGATGTGGTTCAGTCTGTGCACCTACAGCGGATCCAAGCAGAAGACGGTGACATCGTCCATGTACAGGGTGGTTTTAAGCTGAGTGCCTCCACTGCCTGGGATCGTCACTCCTCTTATGCCCGGATCCTTCCTGATGGACTCAGCAAAGGCTTCTATGTAACACATGAACAGGATAGGGGAGAGAGGGCAGCCCTGCCTGACTCCAGATTTAATTGGAAAGCTTTCTGATTCCCACTCACTGATTGAAACTGCGCTACAGACGTTTGTGTAGAGCAGTTGGATCCAGCTGTGGATTCCCTCATCAAACCCCATTTTGGAGAGCACATCCACCATGTAGGTGTGCATTACTCTGCCAAAGGCCTTCTCCTGATCCAGGCTGATGAGGCAGGTATCCACACCTCTGTCCTGCACATAGGCAGTCGTATCCCTGAGCAGCACGAGGCTGTCAGAGATCTTGCTGCCACGTGCTGTGCAGGTCTGGTCAGGGTGGATCACCAACTCTAGAGTGGATTTGACCCGATTGGCGATGACCTTGGACAGAATCTTATAGTCCACATTCGACAGTGAGATTGGTCTCCAATTTCTAATTTCCTCCCTTTCCCCCTTGTGCTTGTAAATGAGGGTGATGATGCCTTTCGTCATGGATTCTGACATACTGCCGGCCAGGAGCATACTCTCGTACACTTCTAGCAGGTCTGGGCCGATCCAGTCCCACAGAGCTGAATACAACTCCACCAGTAAGCCGTCGCTTCCGGGAGTTTTACTCTTCTCGAAGGACTCAAGGGCCTCAGTCAGTTCATCCAGAGTTAACGGTTTGTCCAGACTCTCCCGTGTACTGGCGCCTAAGACCTCCGTGATAGAGGATAGGAAGGACTAGGAGGTTGTGCTGTCAGTGAGCTTCATGGCATACAATCCGGCATAAAAGGATTTGCTGATCCTCAAAATGTTGGACTGTGATGACTTTAATGAGCCGTCTTCTTCCTTCAGGCTGCCAATCACAGAGCTCTCTCTGTGTACCTTTTGGAAGAAGAAACGTGAGCATGTCTCATCCTGCTCCACGGAGCGGACTCTGGACCAGAAGATGATCTTGGAGGCCTCTGAGGCAAGGAGCGAGGCTTGCTGGCCCTTCACCTCTTGGAGTTCCTCCTAGACATCAACCTCCATCGACTGCAGCTGGAGCAGATTCTGCATGTTTTTCTGAAGTTGGGACATTTCCCTCTGTTCCTTTCTAGCTTTCTGGACACCTTTAAGGATGAAAAACCTCTTGATTTTTCCCTTGAGCGCTTCCCACCAGTGTGTCAGTGACTCAAAGAGGGGTTTCATGGCTCTCCAATCTTTGTAATCCCTCTTGAGCTCCTCAATGTTCTCTGGGGGCAACAATTGCACGTTTAGCTTCCATGCCCCCCTGCCCACCCTCTAGGCTTCCTGTAAATGGCAGTCAGCCAGTAGGAGGCAGTGGTCAGAGAAGAACACCGGCTTGATGTCGGTGGATCTGACTGTGAATGCACGGGACACAAACAGGAAATCTATCCTGGAACAGACAGACCCATCTGGCCGCGACCATGTGTATCTACGCTGCGCTCCATCTGCAGGGTTGCTGAAGACATCGTGCAGCTTGGCATCCTTTACTGTTTCCATCAGGGATCTGGATGTAGCATCCAACCTGCTGTTGGCCCTGCCGGATCGTCCAGCCACATCGATGACGTAGTTGAAGTCACCGCCCAGAATGACCGGCCTGGAGGTCACCAGCAGCAGTGGGAGCTGCTGTAAGACCACTGGCCACTCGCTGTTTTGTGCCGGGGCGTACACGTTAATTAACCGGAGTGGAGCATTCTTGTACATTACGTCTGCTACGAGAAGGTGCCCGCCCACCACCTCCTTAACCTCGGAGACAGTGAAGCTGCCTCCCCGCAGCAGAATCCCTAGGCCGGAGGAACGAGAGTCATTTCCTCCTGACCAGATCGATGGCCCATGGGACCACCATCGTGACCATTGCCTGTAGGAGCTGAGGTGCGGTATCACATACTCCTGCAGAAACAACAGGTCAGCTTTGACCTTGGCAAGGCAATCCAATGTTGCAACACATCGCGTAGTAGATTTAGCAAGTTAATGGAGACAATCTTTATCCCCGGAGGTTATTTTTTTGGAAAAATTTACTTTATTCATAAAATATCTGAAAGAATATCACAAAACATTTCTAAATGGCCATCACAAAAAGTACAATCAGATTCAACTTTTACACTTGGATCACAAGGTGCATCAATACAATCAATGAATATTACAATCATTTCAATATGGTCATTACAGACAGTCAGACAGTACAATGGGATTGGAGTTATCCACGTACATCATGTTGCGCTCTGAGGTGCTTCAATACAATAATAATACATTTACTTTTCACTGCATACATTCATTTTGAGCTGTACAGCCTGAGGGCTCTTTACAGTTCCCAGCCCCTCGGTGCACTGTGGCAGAAAGGTCTTAGACAGCGACCATTCCCCATTGCGCCTTTGCGGCGACTGCCCCAAGCTTTAGTGCGTCTCTCAGCACGTAGTCCTGGACCTTGGAATGTGCCAGTCCACAACACTCGGTCAGGGACAACTCTTTGCGCTGGAAGACCAACAAATTTCTGGCAGACCAAAGAGCATCTTTCACCAAGTTGATGATCCTCCAGCTGAAGTTGATGTTTGCCTCGGTGTGTGTCCCTGGGAACAGCCCGTAGAGCACAGAGTCCTGTGTCACAGAACTGCTCGGGATGAACCTCGACAGAAACCACTGCATCTCTCTCCAGACCTTCTTTGCAAAGGCACTTTCCACAAGGAGGTGAACAACAGTCTCTTCCGCACCACAGCCACCTCGAGGGCAATGTGCAGAGGGGGTGAGACTCCTGGCGTGTAGGAAGGATCTGACGGGGAGGACCTTTCTCACCACCAGTCAAGCTATGTTTTGGTGCTTGTTGGAAAGTTCTGGCGATGAGGCATTCTGCCAAATGACTTTGACAGTCTACTCGGGAAACCTTCCAACAGGATCCACCATCTCCTTTTCCCACAGGGCCTCTAGGACATTACGTGCCGACCACTGCCTGATGGACTTGTGGTCAAAGGTGTTTCTCTGCATAAATTTTTCCACGTGGGGCAGGTGGTACAGCACGGTCCAACTACTTGGAATGTTCCACAGCAGCATGGCCAGACCCATCCTTCACAACGCTAGGGACAGGTAGAACCTCAGCACGTAGTGACACTTGGTCTTTGCATACCGAGGGTCCTTTCCCCAGAGGTACTCTTGAGAATAGTAGGCGTAGAGGAAAATTCTCCTGATCATAACAACACATCATAATACAGTAAAATAATCAGGTCAGAGGGAGTACAACTGCATAAAGTCTCAAGGGAGTAAGGCAAGGCTGGATGGCCTCTACTTTAATGCCAGGAGTATTACAGGTAAAACGGATGAGTTAAGGGTGAGGATTGACACGTGGGATTGTGATATAGTTTCCATCACTGAGACATGGTTGAGGGAGGGACAGGATTGGCAGCTCAACATTCCAGGATATAGAATCTTCAGGCGAGGCAGGAGATGGGGTAAAAGAGAAAGAGGCATTGCATTATTAGTTAGGGAGTCAGTTACTGCAGTAAGGAGAGATGATATCTTGGAGGGGGCATCGAATGAAGCTTTGTGGATAGAGTTTAGGAATAAAAAAAGGGCAGCCACATTGTTAAGTGTTTATTATAGACTCCCAGATAGTCAGCGGGAAATTGAGGAGCAAATATGTGCACAACTTGCGGAGGTGTGTAAAAACAATAACAATAGGGTAATTATATTAGTTGATTTCAACTTTCCCAACATTAATTGGGATAGTCATAATGTTAAGGGCTTGGATAGAGTCGATTTCTTGAAATGTGTACAGGAGAACTTATTAGGCCAATATGTAGAGTCCAACAAGGGACCGCGCAGTGCTGGACCTAATTCTGGGGAATGAAGCCAGACAGGTGGCTGAGGTAGCGGTGGGGGAGCATGTTAGTGATAGCGATCACAACATGGTATAGCTTAAGTTTGTTATGAACAAAGAAATAGACAAGTTGCAAAAAAATGTTTTGGACTGGGGGAGAGTGGATTTTAGTAAAATAAGGCAGGATCTGGCCAAGGTAGACTGGGAACAGCTACTTGTGGGGAAATCTACAGAAGAGCAGTGTGGAGCTTTCAAAAAGGAAATGGGGAGGGTACAAGCTCAACATGTTCCCTCTAGGGTGATAGGAAGGAGTAACAAGCCCAGAGAACCATGGATGACCAGAGATATTCAGAGATATTTCTGGAATGAGAAAGAAAAGAGAGGCTTTTATCAGGTACAAGGGAAGCAAATCAGCGGAGGCATTAGTGGAGTACAGAAAGTGCAGGGTGGAGCTTCAGAAAGCAATTAGGAGAGCAAAGAGGGCTTATGAGAAAGCTTTAGCTGGTAAAAGTAGGGAAAATCCCAAGATATTCTCTAAGTATATCAATGGGAAGAGGATAACCAGGAAAAGAGTAGAGCCAATAAGGGACCAAGGGGGCAATCTATGGGTGGAGCCAGAGGACATCGGTAGAGTGTTGAATGAATACTTCACATCCGTCTTCACCCAAGTGAATGAGGATGAAGGTATTGAACTCGGGGAGAGAGACTGCAAGGTTCTTAATCAAATTGACATAGGGAGTGACAAGGCATTGGAGGTGTTGGCAGGCTTAAAAGTGGACAAATCTCCAGGTCCAGATGATTTGTGTCCCAGACTAGTGAGGGAGGCAAGGGAGGAGATCGCAGGGGCTCTGGCCCAAATTTTTAATTCCTCTCTGGCCATGAGGGAGGTGCCAGAGACTGGAGAACAGCTAATGTGGTTCCGCTATTTAAGAAGGGTTGTAGAGATAAGCCAAGGAACTACAGGCCAGTGAGTCTCATGTCATTTGGTAGGGAAACTATTGGAGAAAATTCTGAAGGAGAGAATTTATCTCCACTTAGAGAGGCAAGGTTTGATCAGGCATAGTCAGCATGGCTTTGTCAGAGGGAGGTCATGCCTAACAAATTTGATTGAATTTTTTGAGGAGGTGACCAGGTGTGTAGATGAGGGTAGTGCAGTTGATGTAGTTTCTATGGATTTCAGCAAAGCCTTTGACAAGGTCCCACATGGGAGACTTATAAAGAAGGCAAATGCACATGGGACACAGGGTAATTTGGTAAGGTGGATTCAAAATTGGCTTAGTTGTAGGAGACAGAGGGTGATGACAGAAGGATGCTTTAGTGACTGGAAGCCAGTGTCCAGTGGTGTACCACAGGGATCTGGGCTGGGTCCCTTATTATTTGTCATTTTTATAAATGACATCCATGACTATGTGGGGGGTAGGATTAGTAAGTTTGTGGATGACACAAAGATTGGCCGGGTGGTTAACAGTGAGGTTGAATGTCTTGGGCTACAGGAAGAAATAGACAGGATGGTCAAATGGGCAGATAAGTGGCAAATGGAATTTAACCCTGAAAAGTGTGAGGTGATACACTTTGGAAGGAGTAATTTGACAAGGAAGTATTCAATGAATGGCATGGCACTAGGAAGTTCTGACGAACAAAGGGACTTTGGCGTGTGTGTCCATAGATCTCTGAAGGCAGATGGGCAGGTTAGTGGGGTGGTGAAAAAGGCATATGGGACACTTGCCTTTATCAATCGAGGCATAGATTATAAAAGTAGGGAGGTCATGTTGGAGTTGTATAGAATCTTGGTGAGGCCACAGCTGGAGTATTGTGTGCAGTTCTGGTCGCCACGTTATAGGAAGAATGTGATTGCACTGGAGGGGGTGCAGAGGAGATTCACCAGGATGTTGCCTGGGATGATACATTTAAGTTATGAAGAGAGGTTGAATTGATTTGGGTTGTTTTCATTGGAGCAGAGAAGACCGAGGGGGTGACCTGATCGAGGTGTGCAAGATTATGAGGGGCATGGACAGGGTGCAGCTGTTCCCCTTAGTTGAAAGGTCAATCACGAGGGGACATAAGTTCAAGTTGAGGGGCAGAAGGTTTAGGGGGGATGGGAGGAAAAACTTTTTTACCCAGAGGGTGGTGACAGTCTGGAATGCACTGCCTGGGAGAATGGCGGAGGCAGGTTGCCTCACATTCTTTAAAAAGTACCTGGATGAGCACTTGGCATATCAACCATTCAAGGCTATGGGCCAAGTGCTGGTAAATGGGTTTAGGTAGGTAGGTCAGGTGTTTCTCACATGTCGGTGCAGACTCAATGGGCCGAAGGGCCTCTTCAGCACTTTGTGATTCTGTGATTCTGTGAACTGAGGTATACTTATGGGTGGTCCCTACAGAGGAAAATAACTTTAAGATTGATCTGTCTTATCAGAGAATTCTTGGGGGAAGTGGGAAGTCAACTTGAGTGCATTACATATATAGTTATAAACCATATTGTTCAGTTAATAATGCTTGTTTTTTTAAAGTCTTTTATATATAATGATGCTTGTTTTGTTTTAAAAATTAAATCTTGTGGCGCTGTTCTATTGGTTAAAACAAGGTATTCAGATTTCTCTTTAAATGTTAGTAGTCCCTAATCAGACCGTAACACAGGCATTAAGCATGGGTGTGTCATTGGATCAACACTATTCTCAATGTTTTTTGCAGCAATGCTGCCACTGACTGCTGACAGGCGCCCCCCAGAGGCCATAATAAGCTATCACATTGATGGTAAACTCCTTAACCTCAACCAGCTGAAGGCCAAAACCAAGGCATCAACTATTTCTGTAATAGAACTACAGTATGCTGACGATGTATAAGTTAGTGCTCACTCTAAAGAAGAACTACGACATATATCTCACATAGTCACTGAAGGCTACGAGAGCATGGGACTTGCCCTGAAACCAGGAAGACCAAAATCCTCTAACAAACCACACCAAATATATCAAATCAAATGTACTCAATTGAGATTCATGGTGAATTGTTGGAAAATGCCCCTCATTTCCCATATCTTAGAAGCTATCCCAAAGAGCTGACATTGATGAAGAGGTATACGACTGAATCCAATGTGCTATCTCAGTCTATGGTAAATTACGAACTCGAATTTTCAAGAATCATGATATCAGACCTGGCTTAAATCTCAAAGATTATCAGGCACTGGTTCTCCCCATGCTGCTTTACGATGCTGAAGCTTGAGCAACCTAGAGATGTCTCATCAAGGCTATGGAACAAGGCTATCTTAGACGGATATTGTGAATCAAGCGGGGGACAAAAGAACAAACACGAGTATCCTCCAAGATGCCGACATGCTAAGTGTAGAGACTGTGATAATCAGCTCAGATGGATGGGACACGCCGGCAGAATGCCTGACTCAAGGCTGCCCAAACAGGTGCTCTACTCAGAGCTATGCATGGGAGCCCATCTTCAAAAATGGTGTCATCACCTGCCAACAACAGCAGCCATTCAGAGAGGACAGTGAGAGAGACAAAAAGAGAGGGCAGCTGCTTGAGCCAACAATCTACCACCACCTCTGCCAGCCAACAACCAATGTCCTTACTGTGGGAGAGCCTGTAAGGCTAAGATAGGTTCATAAACCATCTGCAAACCCATAGTTAGCACTGACATCTCACTAAAACCCAGTCATCCCCATCTGCAAACCCATAGTTAGCACTGACATCTCACTAAAATCCAGTCATCCCCAAGGAAGAATCATCCATGACAGAGGGATGCCGACAATGATGACTCTACCTAGATCTTTGCATTGAGCCTGCCATTGTGAGAGCAGCCTCCTCTGGAGATCTTTCCTCCATGGGCTTCAACCCATGGTCTCCCAAACCCACACAGTTTACTTCTATCTCCTTCCCAAGATACGTACACAGGATTGCCCTGGAAGACCCAATGTTTCAGCCTTTTCTTGCCCAAGAGAGCTCAACTCTATTTTTCCCCTTATTGCATCTACACCTGTGATTCCTCAGATGCCCTCCATCACTTTAACAGTTTCCAGGTCCTAACCATTTCCTTTTCATGATGGCTGGTCATTCGTTCTACACTACACCCTATCAGAATGGTCATAGAGTCATTACAGTACAGGAGGCCATTTTGGCCCATCAAGTCCATGCTGGCTCTCTGTAGAGTAATCCAGTCAGTCCCATTCCTCTCATTCTATCCCCGAAGCCCTGCATGTTTGTTTCCCTCAAGTGCCTAAATAATTCCCTTTTGAAGTCATTGATTCACCTCCACTTCCACCACCTTTGTGGGCAGCAAATTCCAAGTCATTTCCACTTGCTGCTTATAAAAGTTCTTCCTCACACCCTCTACATGTCTTGCCTAAAACTTTAAATGTGTCCACTAGTCCTTGCACCATCAGCTGTACTTTGTCTACCTTATCCAACTCTGTCATAATCTTGTACAGCTCTATCAGATCACCCCTCAGAACTCCTTTGCTCCAAGGAGAACAGCGCCAACTTTACCAATCTAACCTTGTAGCTAAACCTGCTCATCCCTGGAACCATCTTGGTAAATCTCCACTGCACCTTCTTAAGGACCTTCTCATTCTTTCTAAAGCATGGTGACCAGAACTGGACACACTACTCTAGTTGTGGCCTAACCAGAGCTTTATAAAGATTCAAGATAACTTCCCTGCTTTTGTATTCAAGGCCCCTAATTAAGAAGCCCAACATCCCATATGTTTTGTTAACCATTCTCTCAATACACCCCTTTAAAGACCTATGCACATGGATTGACAGTTCCCTCTGTCCAATGCACTCTTTATAACTGTGCAATTAAGTCTATATTGCAAGCCCTCTGCTTCTTCTATGAATGGTGGACCAATCAGTCCCCATCCATTATCATCCTCCTACACCCAGCTGAGTGTTCTCACATTGAACATCTTCTCCTCTAATTGCGCACACTTGGTCCAAATAAAAGGAGTTACTATGAGAATCTGTGTAGATCCTGTTTATGCCTGTCTTTTTGTGGGATATGTGAAACGTTTTTTTGTTCCAGTCCTATTCAGGCACCCTCTCTCAACTCTTTTTCCAGTACATTTATGACTGTATCCGCAGGCTTTGAACTGCCATTTTGAACAGTGGTCCTTGCTAAATAGGTTCAGGACAAGCCAGGGGCCCTGTGCAGCCAATCTCCACCACTAGGGCCTCAGTACAAACTCCTTACGCACTTGTGGAGAGACACAGGCAATGTTGCACATTACTGAGGAGTGTCCCCTTTACAGACTAAGTGGCAGACTAATCACCTTAAACTCAGCAAATGAGGAGGCTATCGCTTGGCTTTGGGGATTTGCATTCGCTAAATAATAAAATAATAATAATGACCGAATCTGGGCCATTTCCTGTTCTCACCCTGGACTGGAAAATCTCACCAACTTTACTTCCAATCTGTACCCTTTCCTTGCCTGCACCTGGTCCATGTCTGACTCCTCCCTTCCCTTCTTCAACTTCTCATTCTGCATTTCTGGGCATAGGTTATCAATGAATATTCACTATAATCCAGAACAAGGGGAACTTTATGGTGATTCTAGAAGGGAGGACAGAGGTGCAGGAAATGAAACAGACAGTGTCAAGGTCCAGTCAACCGTGATGGAGGTGATCCTTAGTTGAAGTAATAGGAAAACATATCGAAAAGGGTGGCATGGACAGTGACATCATCAGAACAGATGTGACAGAAACAGAGAAATTGGAAGAAAAGAATAGAGCCCTCACAAGAAAGAAAGACTTGCTTTTATATAGTGCTTTTCATGACTACTAGATGTAGCCAATGAATAACTTCTGAAATGTAGTCTCTGCTGTCATGCAGGAAATATGGCAATGACCTTGACTACACTTCCTGGCGCCCCACAGCACAAAAATGAATACTGACACCTCATTGCAATACTGAGGGAGCACTGCATGTTGAAGGTGCAATCTTTTGTATGAAACATTAAACCAAGGCCCTATCTGCCTGCTTGGGTGGAAGTAAAAGACCCCATGGCACTATTTTGAAGAAGAACAGGTGAATTCTCCCTGTTGCCCTGGCCAATATTTATCCCTCATTCAACATCACAAAAACAGATTGTCTGGTCATTATCCCATTGCTGTTATGGGAGTTTGCTGTTTTCTGTTGACTAGCTGGCAGGAGGATGGGCACCAACATGTAAAAGTAGGAAAGAGAAATAAGGCACATTAAGTGAGAGTGTTGGACAGTACTAGAAAAGGTTATAGTTCCACATCAGATAGGAGTGGACTAAGAAGGACTACGAAGAATACAAAAGACTGATTTGCAATGCATGTATGTAATCGCACAAAGTGTGGTGAATAAGGTTGGTGAGCTACAAGCACAAATTGCCATGTGGGGATATGATGTAATAGCAATAATGGAAATGTGGCTTAAAAATGGTGACTACTGGGCGTTTAATATTCACAGATGCATACTATTCAGAAAAGATAGGGAAGGGAAAAAATGGAGGTGGGATTCCAGTACTGGTATTGACATGTTGGAAAGGAGGGATGACCTTGCGAGGGAAAGGACAGAATCTATTTGGTTAGAGTGAGAAGCAAAAGGGGCATGGTCACGCTACTGGCTGTATTCCATAAGCTTCCAAGTACTGAGAGAAAGTTAGAGGAACAAATCTGCAGGGAAATCAGAGAAATGTGCAAGAACTATAGGGTGGTGATATTGGGAGACTTTAATTACTCAAATATTGATTGGGATAGTGTTAGAGGAAAGGGTAACAAGGGGCAGGAATTTCTGAAATGCATTCAGTGGGACCTCCTTGAGCAGTATGTTCTCGGTCCAACCAGAAAAGAGACATTGTTGGATCTGGTGCTGGAGAATGAAGTGGGTCAAGTGGACCAAGTGCCTGGAACAGTGGGTGATCTTTAAGGAGGTGATGCTTCAGTTACAAATTAGGTATGTTCCAACAAGGATGAAAGGTAGGGGAACCAAAGTCAGGGCTCCTTGAATGAAGAGGGAGATGGAAAATATGATAAAACAAAAAACAGGGTGTATGATGCATGTCAGGTGTAAAGGGTTAACATCAGAAGCACATGATGCTGACGTAATGATGTTTAATATTATTTGATTGAGTAAAAGAGATCTGGAGGGAGGAGAAGTTCCAACCTTGTGTAGAGTTCCCAATATGTACACCGTAGCTGTAAATAAAGAGTAATGGTTTACTTTGGGAGAATAGACAAGCCCCAAAGAACCCCTTCTAGACCTCAAACACTTGATGAAAATTGTGGCAGCAGACAGCGGGTATAAGACCCAGGAAAACTTTAAGGACCAGCTACAGACCTGATAAGTCAAGAGATCCTTGAAAGCTGAATGAAAGGAACAGAATCAAGACTCAGCAAAAAGTTGGAGCTTCACGGCTGCAGCAGATGCAAGCTGAGCCACTGACCTGGAATCCAGACGGCAGTGAGCACTGACTCAAAGCAACAAGCAGCATTAGTGAAGCAGCAACAATTCCAGGGCTCAGTAGAAGTATGGAATCCAATTCAAACATTCTGCTTCCGCCATCTTTTCAGGAAGAGAGTTCCAAAGGTTCACAACCCTCTGAGTGAAAAAATTTGGCCTCATCTCTGTTTTAAATGGGCGACCCCTTATTTTTAAACAGTGATCCCTAGTTCTTGATTCTACCACAGGAGGAAACATCCTCTCCACATCCACCCTGTCAAGACCCCTCAGGATCTTATATGTTTCAATCAAGCTGCCTCTTACTCTTCTAAACTCCATCCGATGCAAGCTTAGTCTGTCCAACCTTTCCTCATAAGAAAACCCACTCAGTCCAAGTATTAGTCTGGTAAACCTTCTCTGAACTGCTTCCAACACAGTTACATCCCTCCTTAAATAAGGTGACCAATACTGTACACAGTACTCCAGATGTGATCTCACCAATGCCCTGTACATCTAAAGCATAACCTCCCTACTTTTGTATTCAATTCCCTCGCAATAAATGATAATGTTCTATTAGCTTTCCTAATTACTTGCTGTACATGCATACTAGCCTTTTGTGATTCATGCACAAGGACACCCAGATCCCTCTGCACCTCAGAGTTCTGCAATCTCCCACCATTTAGATAAGATGCTTCTCTTTAATTCTTCCTGCCAAAATGGACAATTTCCTATTTTCTCACATTAAAATCCATCTGCCAGATATTTGCCCACTCACTTAACCTATCTATATCTCTTTGTATCCTCCTTATGTCCTCGTCACAATTTACTTTCCCGCCTATCTTTGTGTCATCAGCAAATTTGGCAACCATCCCTTCATCAAAGTCATTTATATAAATTGCAAACAGTTGAGGGCCCAGCACTGATCCCTGTGGCACACCACTTGTTAACATCCTGCCAACCTTAAAAAGACCCATTTATGCCTACTCCCTGTTAGCCAGCCCAGCTTCTATCCATGCCAATATGTTACCCCTATACCATGAGCTTTTACTTCCCGCAATAACCTTTGATGTGGCACTTCATCAAATGCCTTCTGGAAACCTAAGTACAGTACGTCCACCTTTATCTATAGCATATGTTACTTCCTCAAAGAACTCCAATAAGTTGGTTAAATAAGATTTCCCTTTCAAAAAACCATGTAGAATCTGCCTGTTGACCTTGAGCTTATCCAAGTGCCCTGCTATAACTTCTTTAATAATAACTTGTAACATTTTCTCTACGACATATGTTAAGCTAGCTGGCCTATAGTTTCCCGCTTTCTGCCTCCCTCCCTTTTTGAATAATGGAGTTACATTTGCTATCTTCCAATCTAATGGGACCTTCCCCAAATCTAGGGAGTTTTGGAAAATTAAAACCAATGCATCAACTATCTCACTAGGCACTTCTTTTAAGACCCTAGGATGAAGTCCGTCAGGACCTGGGCTCTTGTCAGCCCGCAGCTCCAACAATTTACTCAATACTACTTCTCTGGTGGCTGTAATTTTCCTGACTTCCTTCCCCGCTACCATTTCCTGGTTTATAGCTGCTTCTGGGATGTTACTTGTATCCTCTATTGTGAAAACTGATGCAAAATACCTGTTCAATTCATCTGCCGTCTCCTTGTTTTCCATTATCAATTCTCCAGACTCACTTTCTATAAGACCAACACTCACTTTGTTAACTTTTCTGTTTTAAATATGTATAAAAACTCTTACTATCTGGTTTTATATTTCTGGCTAGCTTTCTCTCATACTCTAATTTTTCCCTCCTTATTTATCTTTTAGTCATTCTTTGCTATTCCTTATATTCTGTCCAATCTTCTAGCCTTCCATCTATCTTTGCACAATTATATGCTTTTTCCTTTATCTGAAGAAACATCAACGGCAGGGAACTGGGGTTTGTATGTGTATTGTCATGGTACGGTTCCTTTGTGTCAGGAAGGTATGGCTATGTAGTTAGGATTGACAGCAACCCTTCATTCCAGTTTTCATTGAATACCTGCAGAAATTTCAGACATCCACTAATGTAGAATATTTTCACTTGTGTGGCTTGTACTTATATATATATTCTTGCACCATTTATGAATAAAGTTTATTTGACAGCTATGATCAGAGTATTAGGAACTCAACTTTCAAATAAGTCACTCAAGTAAGCCTGAAATAATTTTTAGATCTGCTGTTGATCAAGTGTTGTTTTCTCAGGCCAGTGATTTTAATGTTAAACACCTCTTCCCTCCATATTAGAGTATGTCAATATAGTGCAGAGAGGATGGAGCCAGTGAAGTTGGGAAAGCATTGCACAGGCTTAATTAACATAAAAAGTTAGATCCGCGTACACAATCTTTCTGCACAGACATATCTTGGCAGT
This sequence comes from Carcharodon carcharias, assembly GCF_017639515.1. NCBI lineage: Eukaryota > Metazoa > Chordata > Chondrichthyes > Lamniformes > Lamnidae > Carcharodon > Carcharodon carcharias. The sequence goes on along the minus strand of NC_054468.1, from coordinate 134,463,386 downwards.
ATAGGACAATTCATTTTGGTCTAGGTCCCTTTTCCCCTCTCCCCTGTATTCATGATTGGTAGGCATAAATAGAATTTACAATAATCTTATTGAAGCATTTACAAGACAAAATAAAGATCTCTTACAAAATACATATCATTATGAAAAGCCCCCAAAAATCTGCTGCATCATCAACAACCAAATTCTTACTAAAACTGATCTCTTCTTTGTTCAAAAGACAGCCCCACTAAGGTAGGGCCACAAAAAATTACTTCAAACTCTGAGTGCTCCTCTCCACGGAAATCTTTAGTAAAAGGCGAAAGATTTATACGATCTGAAGAGAAACCAGAGCATACTAATGTTTCACCCCACCCAACTCTCAACCCACCACACACTTAGCTCTTTAACATCATACTAAGTGAACTCACTGACTGTCAACAATGATACCAGAGAACGACCAGTTTACTTCATATAGATTTTAATTAAAAACAATTAATTAAAAATCATGAATGTCGTACAGAAAGAGGAATAACTTTTGACATATCACACAGCATTCTAGTATGCAAATAAGTGGGCAGGGCCTACCTGACCACTTCCCCAGGAAAGAGAAGTTGCAGACTGTGGGTACTGTGTTGCCCAAGACGTTATCATTGCTTCCCTCAAACTCTTTGTGCATACTCCCATGGAAAGTGAGGGAAAGGAAGCCCAAAGTCTGGAGTAGTGAGCGACAGCAACTTCCAGAGGAAGAGGAGAGCAAGGTACTGCAGAGAGGAGTCATACAACTTGAAACGTTAACTCTGTTTCTCTCTCCACAGATGTTGCCGGGCCTGCTGAGTTTTTTCAGCATTTTCTCTTTTTATTTAAGGCACTGCAGAGATTGGAAATCTGAAAAAAAAATAAAGTGGTAGAAATACTCATTAGGTCTGGCAGCATCAGTGGAGCAAAAAACAGAGTTAACACGCTGAACGTTTCACCGAATTCTGATGACTCTTGAACCCTTTAAAAATAGCAGGTAGGTCCCGATTCTGTGATTCCTGACCCCGTTCCTGGGCTGTATGAATTTTGAGATTGCCTTAAAAGTTGCGGGCTAGTTCCTGTCAAAAGCCTGCACCTGGCACTCCTGCCCTGGCTGGCTCCATTGCATGTCCTCCTCCCTTGTGGAAAAGTTTATGACGAAAAACATCTTTGACCACAAGTCCACCAGGCAGTGGTCTGTAGATATCGTCCTAGTGGCCCTGCAGGAAAAGGAAATGGTCGATCATGTTGGATGGTTCCCTGAGCAGACTGTCAAAGTTATTTGGCAAGATGCCTCATCACCAGAACTTTCAAACAAGCATGAAGATGTAGTTTGGCTGCTGGTGAGAAAGGCCCTCAATGTCAGATCCTTCCTACACACCTGGAGTCTCAACCCCTTCGCACATTGCCCTTGAGGTGGCTATGGTGGGGAAGAGAATATTGTCCACCTCCTTCTGGAATGTGCCTTTGCAAAGAAGGTCTGGGGCTGTGCCCCAGGAGAAACTTTGCTTGATCGACAGCTCGGGCTCTCAATGGTCAAATTTCACAATGTTTAACTATGCAAGTTTAAGTGGTTTCAAGGGTCTGGATGATTGACATCTTTATTGCCTTGTAGTGAAATTACCTTTTTTAACATTGTAGAAAGTAATAAATGAGTGATTTTTTAAAAAACCTTTTGTTGAGGTTCATCCTGAGCAGCTCTGTGATACACGACTCTGTGCTCTACAGGCTGCCTCTAGGACGCAGTGCAAAGATGTGTCCTCAACCGAGTGTTGCAGACTGGTACATTCCAAGTGCTGAAGGATGCACTAAAGCTTGGGGAAATGCCGCAGAGGCACAATGGGGAAAGGTTGTCATCCAAAGCCTTTCAGCCATAGTGCACCAGGGACTGGAAACTGTGTGGAACCCCTCAGGCTGACGGGGAATGAATATTGTGAATATCAAGAGTATTGAAATTGTATTGAGGCACCTCAAGAGTGGAACGTGCTGTATGGAGACAGGTGGAATTTTATTGTGCTTCCTGTAATTTTCAATTTGAATCTTTCATAATGTACTCTTATACATTTTATGAATAAAATATATTTTTAGGGAAAAAACTTCTGTGGATCAAGAAACAGAGTTAACAGGCTGAATTTCACCGAATTGGGGTGACTCAGGAGCCCTTTAAAAATGGTGGGTGGGTCACAATTCTGGGATTCCCAACAGTCGGGACTGTCCAATTTTCAGCAGTGCCTTTAAAATCTGGGGGCTGGTTCCTGTCAAAGGCTCGCACCCAGCATTCCCGACTTGGCCGGCTCCATTGCAGAGATAGGCTCAGAGCCCAGAGCATCTGTTGTTGAAACAACTACGCCCCAGGGAAAACATTGCTTGATTGGCAGCTCTCTGATCTCTGTGGTCAATTTCACAATGTTTTATTTACACAAGGTTAAGTCCTAACAGGGGCTTGTGGTTTCTGTTATTGATACTTTAAAGGGTCTGGATGATTGACACTTTTATTCCCTTGTAGTAAATGACTTTTTTTAGTGTAGTGGCAAGTAATGAATGAATGAAACTTTTAAAAATCTATTCTGTAAACATCCTACTGTCACTATAGGATTCATTGACTCTACATAGTGTACATTGGGTCAATGGGCATGGAAATGCCTTAGGTTGGCATAGGGGACAGGACAGGCTATGGGGGGGGTAGGTGGAGTGCCAAAGCTTGGCATAGGGGGCAAGAAGGACCATAGGGGGTGGGTGGGGGCATAATCTGGCATGAGGCATGAGGTGACACACTTGGGCATGGGGAGTTTGTGGGATCTGCGGCGTGAGAGCCTCCGTGTTTTCATTTTAGCTGGGACAAAGCCCCTCAGCACAGAGGCAGGCCTTTTAAGCAGCCTGCCGCAGCACCCTGCAGACCCTATGGTTGCCTCTGACCTCTTTCCCGGGCCAGCTGGCCTGACTCCTGCCCTCTCCTGCCATACAATAATGAAGAACCCGCCTTTGCGGGCACTTTCTCCCAAGGCAGGCGAGCTGAGTCAGGAATTTTCCAAGCTACTTCTCCCTGCCTCGGTGATGAAAATTCAGGCCAAGATTTCAGGTCAATGACCCATCAGCAGTCCACACGTAACATGGAAATCCACAAGTTGCTGTCAGTGATTCTACCCTTCTCCAGAGAGTACACTGTTAAAGTGGACATTTACAACTCATGATAACTTCCAGTCTTATGCTGTCAGTGCTGGAAAAAGTTGTACCTTGTTGAAGGAGAACAGAGTTTCAGGTCTGTCAATTTTCATCACCACACACTCTCGCAGTCTCTCTGTTTAATTACCCTTTTTAAAATGGTTCAAATATTGTCTCTCTTAATTCTCCCTACCAAAATGAATCACTTCTAAATGTGTGCATGCCTTGATTAGAATAACGATGTTCCTCAGGAATCTGTGCCGGGGCCTCATATTTTCACAACATTTACAAGTGACATATAAGGCTATAGAGGGCTGTATTTACAAAGTTGCTGACAAAACAAGTTAAGTGGCAGAGTAAATTGTGTAAACAGGAACATAGGAGCAGGAGTAGGCCATCCAGCCCAGCGAGCCTGTTCTAACATTGAATTATATGACTGATCTGTATCTTAGCCCCATCTACCACCTTAGCACAAGGTTTAACTTTGCTTGGCCATGTTTTCTTATTATATCCACTGTAGCAAGCTACAGGTCAAGGTCAAGGAAGCCATTTTGAAACTAACATTAGGCTAAAGAAGCCATTTTGTAATTTGTAATTACCAAATGTATTAATCAGAATTACCGTATTAATCAGTCATCAGTTAGAAACAGAAGATTTAATAAGTAGTGAGCATCAATTGAGTTATAATTGAAGAATCAATAATTAATCACTATAGCCATGTTTCCAGGATATTATGAACTTTCAGTCAATACTTTAAAAACTTGGAACACAACCAGTCTATTAAAATGGTCACTGTAAATCATGTAACATTTTGCTTCTGAGGTCCAGGCAGTCCCGAATCTCAACAAATACCCAATTAAATATGGACATTCACAGCCAGCCAAAGAATTCACACATCCCTTTGTTTAAGGATAGACCATCAACAAAAAAACTATAGCATTCCAACCAGCTCATCTTTCATTTTCAGTTTGGGAAAAGAAACATCAAAACTCAATGTGTATTAGGCGAATGTTAATGGATTACCACAGCGTTGTATTGTATTATGATGGTCTCGAATCCAAACTACACTGGATGAATTTCAAAGTGCCAAATAAAAATACAGGATGTATATTTAACACATCTCCCTTTTTGAAAGAAAAGGACTTTGAACTTGTACAAGTCACATGGTGAAGAAGCCATTTTGTAGTCTACTTTAAAAATTTTGTAGAAAGCTGCTGGGAAACAGAGATTCCAACCAAAGTAATCAACCAGCTATAAGACATCCAAGCAGCCAATGTAATAAACAGCAATATCTAGAAAGTGGGAGAAAAACTCCCTAACCTCTTCCAACTTCAAATTCACCTGAGAACCAACCTCCTAGAAATTCAATTCCAAGAGGCTTCACAGCTTAATGAGAATCCTCTGCTTTACAAGACCTTCACTTCAACCAAGCATCAACTCATCTGAGAAATTAAAGGCCATCAACAAAAGAGATTGTAACAATCATAAATTGTGATTGTATAGTTTTTTCCTCATCTGTAGCTAATAATTGTGTGAATGATAGTGTAAGTGAGTCGAGCAAGTCAGACACCATATTTAAACTTCCAGGACAAGTGTGTGATAATTAATAACCTACCTTATTTTAAAAATTCACAAAAAGCTTGCTGCTGGATTTACTTAAATGGTATTGACATGGCCTAGTCACCATAAATTTGTATGTATAGCCTTTCCAAAACAGTCATTCACTTCTACCAACCAAATGTCTAGCATTTTGTCTTGTCCTGCTTCTGGTCACCACTTTTTATAGGATTTATGTTACCTGATCTTGTTATCTGCAGCTTAATTGATTTCAGCCAGCCCGATGCATCATTTAATGAATTCACCTTCAGATGAAATGGTAACTAATTAAGGCAAAAGCAGAGTGTCGGATAGTAAATTTCATTGAAAGATAAAGGTATACCTAACAGCTTTTAGGCAATGACTTTTTACAACTCCTTGCAGGTGATCAGTATGTAGAAATGTAACCCTCACAAGCTCCTTCTTTGACAATAATTCTTTTAGGAATGCTGCCTTGAGAGTCTTCAACTCCATCTGCAACAGCTATTCTCTAGGAAACCTACCTTGGGGGATCTACATGGCTACCAAATAAGGCACCCAAAACCTCCATCTTTGTCCCCAAAATGACCAGTATCTCACATAGTAACGTGACAATTGGTCAATTTTGACTTAAGATTAATTTGGTGCCATCTTCTTTCATTACTTTAGACGTGAATACGATATGGAACTGTTTCACAGCATCATTTTATCTGATGCTGAATAATTCTCATACAATTTCAACCAATGTTTCAATTATTTCAGTTCTCTGTAAAGTCATTTAGTTTTGTCTGAGGCTAATCAAGGTCAGGAGGATTTATTGCTAGCTGATCATTCCTTCTGATCATTCATTCGTTTTGCATACACTGTAGCTCATGGGTAATTAGTGCTATTAAACAGGCATACAGAGTTTTGAATATAACCCAGGCTTTCTAATATAACTACTGATTAATTATTGATTCTTCAATTGTAACTCAATCAAGGCTCACTGCCTATTAAATCATCTGTTCCTAACTAGTGACTAGTTCATACAGTAATTGTGATTAATACATTTGCTTCTGGCTGCCTTTGCTGCCACATCTGCATGGGTCTCATTCATCGGACATGCAGTCACAGTGTCTGTGACGTCACTGCCAGCTACAGGTAAGCTGCCTACATCAAAGAATAGGACCATCCAATAACTGAACAATGCAAAGATATTTAAACAAGTGTAATCAATAAGTCAAAGTCATTTTTCAGAATGCTACATCGCCAGAACTTTCCAACAAGCACCAAGACGTAGCTTGGCTGGTGGTGAGAAAGGCCCTCCCTGTCAGCTCCTTCCTACAAGCCAGGAGTCTCACCCCCTCTGCACATTGCTCTTAAGGTGGCTGTGGCAGGGAAGAGACCATTGTTCACCTCCTTGTGGAATGCGCCTTCGCAAAGAACATCTGGAAATGCAGTGGTTTTTGTCAAGGTTCATCCCGAGCAGTTCTGTGACACAGGACTCTGTGCTCTGCGGGCTGTTCCCAGGGACACACACCGAGACAAATGTCAACTACAGCTGGAAGATCATCAACTTGGTGAAAGACGCTCTTTTGGTCTGCCTGAAACTTGTTGGTCTTCCAGTGCAAAGAGTTGTCCCCGACCGAGTGTTGCAGACTGGCACATACCCAAGGTCCAGGACTACGTGCTGAGGGACGCACTAAAGCTTGGGGCAGGCACCGCAGAGGTGCAATGGGGAAAGGTTACAATCTAAGACCATTCAGCCCTGGTGCACTGTGGGGCTGGGAATTGTATAGACCCCTTGAGCCATATGACTGACATTGAATGTATGCAGTGAAGATTACATGTATCACAATTAGATTGAAGCACCTCAGAACGCAACATGATCTATGTCGATACCTTAAATACCATTGCATTTTCTGTAATGACTATTTTGAAATATCTGTAATGTTCTTTTTATTGTATTGAAACACCTTAGGGTGCAATGTAATTGATGTAGAAAACCTGAATATTATCGCAATTTCTGTGATGGCCATTTTCTACCTACCCCACAGAGACTGCAGCAATTCAAGAATCAGCTCACCCACCTTCTCAAGGGCAATTGGGGATGGGCAATAAATGCTGGCCCAGCCAATGATGCCCACATCCCATAAATGAATAAAAAAAAAGAAATGTTTTGTAATGTTCTTTCAGATATTTTATGAATTAAGTATATTTTTACAAAAAAAAACATAGCTGGCAGGGGAGAGACAATGTCCTCCTTGGATGTGTGTATGTTTGCGGTTTTTTGTGTGTTTCACTCACTTTTCAGGGGGTTTCAGCAATGACCTTTTTCCATTTGGTATTGGAAGCTCTACTGTGGTTGTTTCTCTTTTGCGAGGCTTCAGTGCCTAACAAAGGGAACATAACCAGGGGGGTATGTAACATGGCTAGGATGGCGATGAAGGACAGTGAAGGAGGTACACCTATCAACTATGCCTTCTTCATTAAGAGATTCCCTTTGGAATTTTGTGTATGAAATCTCTCAAAGTGTTTGAGGAGAAGAGAAACCGGCCACAGCTGGGAATCCTCATGGCGGAGCTGCTGTTTACTCTTGTCACAGCAGAACTGAATTGTGACCATGCAGCTTTACAACTCCCATATTCCTATCGTGGATGTGCTTATCTTCTTTACCAAGTACATTGACACTGTTAGGAACTGCGTGGAGGTCAAGGACCCTTTTGAGATATGGGCCAGCAAACAGCAAGTCAAGGTGACTCTGAAGGTGTACAGTAAGGGAGCAGCCTTCCAGCCCCCCTCCGACTTCTCCATCAAGGGGAGCCATGGCTACCTTGTTTATGCCAGGCAGCCAGAGTTTATCATTCCTGCGGCCAACCTATCCATGTGGCAGCCAACTGCAGCACCATTATCTGCAAGAACTGCAAGCAGGAGAGCCATTTGACAAAGGACTGCAAGCAGACTAAGTGCTGCAACCTGGGAGGTGCAACATGCCGCATCTGCAAGACCTGCCCAAAACACTGCCTCAGTTATGCACGGGCGATGGGAACCAAGGAAGGGACAGACTGGCGAGTGCAATTTCCACTAAGGAGACCAGTGACCTGCCAAGCCCTCCAATGAACAGAATGGGTCAAAGAAGGACACAGCGAGGGACAACAAGAAAGAAAAGGGTGAGGCAGCAGACTGCCAAACACCAGCACAGTCGCCTGAGTCTCCCACTCTTCAGGAGGCCTATTTAATAGAGGAGGAATCAGCAGAGGCACAACTGGGGGAGTGGCAGCTGGTGAAGAAGGTCAAGAAGAAGAAGGGACCAAGCCGCTTCCCAGACCAGGGGCAAGAGTTGACTCCCACCTGGCACAGATGACATGAACTGCTGCTCTTCAGAAAAAGAAGTGGTAATAGGAGCAAGAGAAGGAGACACCCAAGCTCCAAAATATTGGAGACAGAAAAGAGGCCAGCGCGCCCCAACATCAAAGTGAAGCACCCAGAGCACCCCAGCTCCAGGGAGCCATGGGCAGCAATTCCCTCAAGGGGAAACTGATGGGAAAGCCTTCTCCAATGGGGAACAGCCCAATGCTCGCCCCTTGCATGAATCCTCCAATGTCATCCACATGGAATAATTCTAACGGGACAGGCCAGGATGGCTTCCTCAGCCCGTCACAAGTGAGACAATCTGTGAGCACTATGGGTGAGCAGGAGCAGACCCAAGGACTGGGACTGTCAAAAGACAATGGGTCTGGTAAGTGACAAAACACTTCAAAATGAATCTAAAGATCACTTCAGTTAATGTGCATAGCTTTAAATCATCTATGCAATGCAATGTGTTTTGACCTTGGGTTACCTTGCCAAGGTCAAAGCTGACCTGCTATTTCTGCAGGGGTGTGCGATACCGCACCTCAATTCGTACAGGCAATGGTTACAATGGTGGTTCCACGAGCCATCAATGTGGTTGGGGGGAAATGATTCCTGTTCCTGCGGCCTGGGTATTCTGCTGTGGGGAGGAAACCACCGTCACAGAAGATAAGGAGGCGGTGGGTGGGCTGTTCAGCTTCAGTGGGCTGTTTAGCAAACGTAATGTACAAAAAGTGCTCTGCTCTGATTAATTAAGTAACCCCTGGATCAAAACAGTGAGCGGCTGGCCATCCTTCAGCAGCTTCCACTGCTGCTGGCAACATCCAGGCCAGTCATTCTAGGTGGTGAGCTAAACTCCATTATCAATGCAGCTGGACAGTTCAGCAGGGCCCACGGCAAACTGGATCAGACTCCTTTACAGCCTTCCGGACTGAATATTGAATTCAACAACTTTAGGTTGTGAGCTCCCTCCCCCATCCCTACCCCCTTTCTGTTTCCCCCTTCCTTTTCCAATAAATTATATAGATTTTCCTTTTCCCAACTATTTCCATTATTTTTTTAAAAAATTTTTAAAATCTTTTATGCTCTCTCCACCCCCACTAGAGCTATACCTTGAGTGCCCTGCCATCCATTCTTAATTAGCACATTCGTTTAGATAATATCACCAACTTTAACTTTAACACCTATGTGTTCTTTTGTTCTATTGTTGTTGACATCTTTTTTGATGATCTGCTTCTATCACTGCTTGTTTGTCCCTACAACCACACCCCCACTCCACTTCTCTCTCTCTCTCTCTCTGCCCCCCACACACACACCTTAAACCAGCTTATATTTCAACTCTTTCTTGGACTCGAACTCAAGTTCTGTCGAAGGGTCATGAGGACTCGAAACGTCAACTCTTTTCTTCTCCGCCGATGATGCCAGACCTGCTGAGTTTTTCCAGGTAATTCTGTTTTTGTTTTTGTTTTGGATTTCCAGCATCCGCAGTTTTTTTGTTTTTATATTTGGCTCAGACTCCTGATGGAAACGGTAAAAGATGTTCAGCTGCGCATTGTCTTCAGCAAACCTGCAGATGGCGCACCACACACGTACAACTGGCTGCGGTCAGATGAATCTGTTTGTTTCAGGATAGACATCCTGTTTGTGTGCCAAGCAGTGCTGGTTACACCCACTGACGTCAAGCCTGTGTTCTTCTCTGACCACTGTCTCCTACTGGCCAACTGTTACTTACAGGAAAACCAGAGGCTTGATTGGGGAACATGGAAGCTGACCATGAGTTTTCTGACCCCAGAAAATATCGGGGAACTCAAAAGGAATTACAAAAGTTGGAGAACTATGAAACCCAATGGTCTCCAACACACTGGTGGGAAGTAATCAAGACAAACAACAAGAGGTCTTTCATCCTCATAAGTGTTCAGAAGGCTAGAGAGGAGCAGTGGGAAATGTCCAGATTCCAGAAAATCATACAGAATCTGCACCAGCTGCAGTCAATGAGGGTCGATTCAAGAAGGAACTTCAAGAGGTGAAGAGCCAGCAGGTGTCACTCTTTGCCTTGGAGGCCTCCAAGATTATCTTCCAGTCCAGATTCCACTCCTTGGAGCAGGATGAGATGTGCTCACGTTTCTGCCAATAGGTGCACAGAGAAAATTCTGTGATCAACAGCCTGAAGAAAGAAGATGGCTTGGTAATGTCATTGCCACCTGACATATTGAGAATCAGTGAATCCTTTTATGCCAGATTGTATGACATGAAGCCCACAGACAGTACTTCCTTCCTCTATCATGGAGATCTTAAGATGGCAGCATGCGGGAGAGACTGTGTAGTCAAAAACTCTGGACAAGCTGACAAGGGCCACCAGGACCTTTGATACAAGTAAAACTTCCGGAAGCTGACAGTTTATCGGCCGAGTTGATTTTGACTCTGTGGGACTGGATTGGTCCAGACCTACAGAAAGTGTATGAGAGTATGCTTCTAGCCAACAGGATGTCAGAATCGATGAGGAAAAACATCATCATCTACGTTTACAAGCAGAAGGGGCAGAGGAAGGAAATCAGAAATTGGTAACCCATTTCACTGCTGAATGTGGATTACAAGATTCTGTCCAAGGTCAATGCTAATCAGGCCAAGTCTGCTCTGGAGTTGGTGATCCAGACCTGTGCTATGCCCAACAGGAAGATCTCTGATAGCCTCCTGCTACTCATGGATACAATTGCCTATGTGTAGGACAGTAGGTTGGATACCTGCCTCATCAGCCTGGATCAGGAGAAGGCCTTTGACAGAATATCGCACACCTACCTGATGGATGTGCTCTCTAAAATGGGGTTTGGGGAGAGCATCCGCAATTGGACCCAACTGCTCTACACTAACATCAGTAGCACAGTTTCAATCAATGGGTGGGAATCAGAAAGCTTTCCAATTAAATCTGGAGTCAGGCAGGGCTGCCTCTCTCCCCTGTCCTGTTTGCGTGTTGTATCAAACTTTTTGCCGAGTCCATCAAGAAAGATGTGGGCACAAGAGGTTTGACAATCCCAGGCAGTGGAGGCACTCAGGTCAAAACTTCCTGGTACACGGATGATGTCACCGTCTTCTCGGATCCGTTGTCGTTGTGCAGACTGATTGACATCTGTGACCATTTCAAAAGGGGCCAAGGTAAATTGTGGCAAGAGTGAGGCCATGTTCTTTGGGAACTGGGTCAACTGACCCTTTGTCCACTTCACCATCAGGTCAGATTACTTGAAAATGATGGTGATGTGGTTCAGATGGGCTGGGCCATGCGCGAAAAATTGGAAGGAGTGGGTTGCTATGGTAAAACAAAAATTGGGCATGTGGGAGCAACGATCCCTCTGCATTGTGGCCAATAACCAGGTCATCAGGCACAAGGTGCTCTCAGTGTTACTATACGTGGTGCAGGTCTGACCCATTCCTCACCCCAGTGATCACCTAAGCCGTCTTCCATTTCATCTGGAGGTTGAAAATTGACCGTGTTTGGAGGGATTTGATGTAAAAACTCTAGATTAAGGGAGGAAGGAATGTACCTAACATTGCACTCATCCTGATGCCCACCTATGTGGACAGCTACATCAAATTGTGTGTGGACTCTCAGTATACAATCAAGTGTCACTACACACTGAGGCTCTACCTGTCCTCGGTGTTGTGAAGGATGGGTCTGGCCATTTTGCTGTGGAATATTCCAAGTAATTGGACCGTGCCATACCACTTACCCCTTGTGGAAAGATTTATGCAGAAAAGCACTTTTGGCCGCAAGTCCATCAGGCATTGGTCCATACGTAATGTCCTTGGGCTCTGCGGGAAAAGGTAGATCCTGTTGGATGGTTCCCTGAGCTGATTGTTAAAGTCATTTCGCAGAATGCCTCATCTCCCAGAACTTTTAAACAAGCACCAAGACATAGTTTGGCTGGTAGTGAGAAAGGCCCTCCCCGTCAGATCCTTCCTAAATGCCTGGAGTCTCACCCCCTCCACAAGTTACCCTCAAGGTGGCTGCAGTGGGGAAGAGACCATTTTCCACCTCCTTCTGGAATGTACCTTTATAAAGAAGGTCTGCACAGAGATGCAGTGTTTTTTCTTCCGGTTCATCCCGAGCAGCTCCATGACATAAGACTCTGTGCTCTATGGACTATTCCCAGGGACACACACCAAGATAAATATCAACTGCTGCTGGAGGACCTTCAACTCAGTTAAAGGCACTCTTTGATCTGCCCGAAACTTGCTGGTCTTGCAGTGCAAAGAGTTGTCCTCAACCAAATGGTGCAGACTGGCACATACCAAGGTCCAGGACTATGTGCTGAGGGATGCACTAAAGCTTGGGACAGCTGCCACAGAGTCGCAATTTGGAAAGATCGCTGTCTAAGACTTTTCAGCCATAGTACTCCGAGGGTCTGGGAACTGTATAGACCCCTCGGGCTATATGCCTTACATGGAATGTATATTGCAAGTTCAAGAAGATAGAAATTGCATTGAGACATCTCAAGATTGGAACATGCTGTATGGAGAAAAATTGAATCTTATTGCTGTTTCTGTACAATATGGCAGCAGGAGTAGGCATTTGCACCCCCCCCCCCCCCAGGCTGCTCCACCATTCAATAAGACCTTGACTGATCTGAATGTAACCTCAACCCACATTTCTGCCGACTTGCAATAACCCTTCACCCCCTTGTTAATCAAGAATCTATCTAGCTCTGCCTTAATAATTTTCAAAGACTCTGCTTCCACTGCCTTTTGAGGAAGAGAGTTCCAAAGGCTCACAACCCTCTGAGAGGAAACATTTCTCGTCATCTGTCTTATTTTTAAATGGTGACCCCGAGTTCGAGATTCTCCCACAAGAGGAAACACCCTCTCCACCCTGTCAAGACCCTTCAGGATCTTAAAGTTTCAATTAATTTACCCCTTACTCTTATAAATTCCAATGGATACAAGCCTAACTTGTCCAGTCTTTCCTCATTAAACAACCCACCCATTCCTGGTATTAGTCTAAGAAACCTTCTCTGAACTACTTCTAGCACATTTATATCTTTCTTTAAATAGGGAGACCAGTACTGTATACAATACTTCAGATGTCATCTCACCAATGCCCTGTACAACTGAAACCCTTTCAAGTATAAACCCATTTCCATCTGTTTCAGATGAAGTTATATAGTTTGCCATTACGAGATTTGAACTTTTGATCTTGGGGTTATAAGCCCAGTACCATAGCCACTTGGCTATTTAGGCCAAGTCCTGTACAATTGCAGCATAACCTCCCTACTTCTGTGATCAATTACCCTAACAATAATTGATGACATTCTATTAGCTTTCCTAATTACCTGCTGTCCCTGCATACTAACCTTTCATGCACTAGGACACCCAGATCCCTCTGAATCTCAGAGCTCTGCAATTTTTCACCATTTAGATAATATGCTTCTTTTTATTCTTACTGTCAAAATGAATGATTTCACATTTGCCCACATTATACTCCATTTGCCAGATCTTTTTGCCCACTCACTTAACCTATCTATGCCACTTTGTAGCCTCCTTATATCTTCTTCACAAATTACTTTCTTACCTAACTTTGTGTTGCCAGCAAATTTAGCAACCATTCCTTTGATCCCTTCACCCAAGTCATTTCTATAAATTGTAAAAAGTTGAGGCCCCAGCACTGATCCCTGTGGCACATCACTCATCACATCCTGCCAACCAGAAAAAGAGCCATTTATACCAACTCTCTGCTTCCTGTTAGCTAGCCAATCCCCTATCCATGCCATCTTCTATTTATTTTGTAACTCTCCATTTGAAATGTTTTGTATTATGCTTTTAGAAATTTTATCAATAAAGTATATTTTTGGAAAGAATAAATATGTTCCACATGGCTGCTCACAGCAGTGCCCATGTGTGAGTCTTTTTTCAACCCAGGACACACTACAACAATCTTCTGATAAAATGAATATGTAATTCCTGCAGATTTAGATTAGAGGTAATGACACACTGTCGCAGTATTAACTCTGTTTCTCTCTCCACAGATGGTTCGGATGACCAGAGGCCACTACAACCAGATGCCTTAGCAATGCGTGTTGGTAACATCATCATCCACTGGATGGCATCACCATGTGGTCGAATGAAATCACCACACGTGGTGACATCATCATATTTGGCGATTCTGTGTCATTGCAGAGATCACAGTGGTGGGGGTGGGCGAAGTTTGAAAACAAACTTGATTTTGCATCCCCGTCACATTGAGGCTGCTGCAGAGGAAAGGATTGAACACAGGCCCTTGTTTATGCTAAGTGCACCAAGGGTTAAATCACTCACTATGAAGCCAAACTGGCAAAAACTGACTTTCTGGTACAAAACCATACATCGGAACACCCTCCGACGGTATCAAGCATGCTGAGTATGTTCAGAATTTTTTGCTTTTATTTCTAATGTTCAGCACCAGCTGTACGTGGTTCTTAAAAAAAATCGAGTGAGAGAATAAACTCTCTGCCCAGCCACTGAGCAACAAATACAGTGCCCACAATCCATTCTACAACATCAACTTCCTGCGGGAAGCAGCCAGATAGGCCCCGCCCTTTCATTTACATAACTAGAATGCTGTGCAAAAGATTAATAGTTATTCGTCTTTTTAAAGGCTATTACCATTTTTTAGTTGATTGTTTTTATTAAATTCCATGTCAGTTTTTTTGTCTCTCTCTATTGTCGAAGTTGACTGTCAGTGCGTTCATTCAGTATGATGTTAAAGAGCTAAGTGTGTGGTGGGTTGAGAGTTGGGTGGGGTGAAACATTAGTATGCTCTGGTTTCTCTTCAGATCGTATAAATCTTTCGCCTTTTACTAAAGATTTCCGTGGAGAGGAGCACTCAGAGTTTGAAGTAATTTTTTGTGGCCCTACCTTAGTGGGGCTGTCTTTTGAACAAAGAAGAGATCAGTTTTAGTAAGAATTTGGTTGTTGATGATGCAGCAGATTTTTGGGGGCTTTTCATAATGATATGTATTTTGTAAGAGATCTTTATTTTGTCTTGTAAATGCTTCAATGAGATTATTGTAAATTCTGTTTATGCCTACCAATCATGAATACAGGGGAGAGGGGAAAAGGGACCTAGACCAAAATGAATTGTCCTATACTGCCAAGATATGTCTGTGCAGAAAGATTGTGTACGTGGATCTAACTTTTTATGTTAATTAAGCCTGTGCAATGCTTTCCCAACTTCACTGGCTCCATCCTCTCTGCACTATATTGACATACTCTAATATGGAGGGAAGAGGTGTTTAACATTAAAATCACTGGCCTGAGAAAACAACACTTGATCAACAGCAGATCTAAAAATTATTTCAGGCTTACTTGAGTGACTTATTTGAAAGTTGAGTTCCTAATACTCTGATCATAGCTGTCAAATAAACTTTATTCATAAATGGTGCAAGAATATATATATAAGTACAAGCCACACAAGTGAAAATATTCTACATTAGTGGATGTCTGAAATTTCTGCAGGTATTCAATGAAAACTGGAATGAAGGGTTGCTGTCAATCCTAACTACATAGCCATACCTTCCTGACACAAAGGAACCGTACCATGACAATACACATACAAACCCCAGTTCCCTGCCGTTGATGTTTCTTCAGATAAAGGAAAAAGCATATAATTGTGCAAAGATAGATGGAAGGCTAGAAGATTGGACAGAATATAAGGAATAGCAAAGAATGACTAAAAGATAAATAAGGAGGGAAAAATTAGAGTATGAGAGAAAGCTAGCCAGAAATATAAAACCAGATAGTAAGAGTTTTTATACATATTTAAAACAGAAAAGTTAACAAAGTGAGTGTTGGTCTTATAGAAAGTGAGTCTGGAGAATTGATAATGGAAAACAAGGAGACGGCAGATGAATTGAACAGGTATTTTGCATCAGTTTTCACAATAGAGGATACAAGTAACATCCCAGAAGCAGCTATAAACCAGGAAATGGTAGCGGGGAAGGAAGTCAGGAAAATTACAGCCACCAGAGAAGCAGTATTGAGTAAATTGTTGGAGCTGCGGGCTGACAAGAGCCCAGGTCCTGACGGACTTCATCCTAGGGTCTTTAAAGAAGTGCCTAGTGAGATAGTTGATGCATTGGTTTTAATTTTCCAAAACTCCCTAGATTTGGGGAAGGTCCCATTAGATTGGAAGATAGCAAATGTAACTCCATTATTCAAAAAGGGAGGGAGGCAGAAAGCGGGAAACTACAGGCCAGCTAGCTTAACATATGTCGTAGAGAAAATGTTACAAGTTATTATTAAAGAAGTTATAGCAGGGCACTTGGATAAGCTCAAGGTCAACAGGCAGATTCTACATGGTTTTTTGAAAGGGAAATCTTATTTAACCAACTTATTGGAGTTCTTTGAGGAAGAATATGCTATATGCTATAGATAAAGGTGGACGTACTGTACTTAGGTTTCCAGAAGGCATTTGATGAAGTGCCACATCAAAGATTATTGCGGGAAGTAAAAGCTCATGGTATAGGGGTAACATATTGGCATGGATAGAAGCTGGGCTGGCTAACAGGGAGTAGGGAGTAGGCATAAATGGGTCTTTTTAAGGTTGGCAGGATGTTAATAAGTGGTGTGCCACAGGGATCAGTGCTGGGCCCTCAACTGTTTACAATTTATATAAATGACTTTGATAAAGGGATGGCTGGCAGAGGCGAGACCATGATCATGAAGGTGGTTCTCCCAGGATGAGGTCATGAAGCGATGGCCCCATACCATGGGGTACCTAACACCGTCCGAGTCACAGTGAAAGACAGCGAAGGAGGAGCACTCATGAATCGGGCTTCTTCATCAAGTGGATCCTGTTGAAGGCATGTGGATTTGAAGCGGAGAAGATCTACTCCCTGCAAGACTACCCCAGCACCGGATATTTCAACGTGACATTCAAAGTGAGTGGCAGCTTGCGTCAAATTCCTGAAGGTGTTCGAGGAGAAGAGAGACCAACCGGAGATGAAGATCCTGACAGTGGAGCTGCTCTTTGCTCTGCCATTTCAACGAGACTGTGTGGTGATGGTGCATCTCTACAACTTCCATGTCCCTGTCGCCAACGTGGTCACCTTCCTCGCCAGGTACGTCGACAAGGTTGGGAGCTGCACTGAGGTTAGAGACACCTTTGGGATTTGGACATGCAAATGCCAGGTTAAGGTCACGCTCAAGACCAATGGTAAGGGAGCCATCTTCCACCCTCCTTCCAGTTTCGTTATTGGGGGAAGCTGTGGCTACCTGGTCTACACTGGGCAACCCAAACTTTGTCACTCATTCGGTAAGTCTGGTCATGTGGTGGCCAACAGCAGCGCGTCCTCTGCAAGAACTGCAAACGGGAAGGGCACCAGACAAAGGACTGCAAACAGACTAAGTGCTGCAACCTGTGTGGCGAGGCAGGTCACCTCTACAGGACCTGTCCCAAACACTGCCTCACTTATGCACAGGCAGCCAAAGCCAACGAGGGGAAAGCAGAGGAAATGCTTTGTGTCACTAGTACTAAGGACACTTGCAACACTCCAACCACCATGGCCCCCAGGGAGAACAATGGGACAAAGGAGGACACAGAGAGCGACAAGGTGAAGGAAAAGATTGTGGCAGCAGACAGCCAATCAACAGCACTGCCCCCTGAACCTCCCACTCCTCAGGAGAGCAAATCAACAAAGGAGAGAGCAGCAGAAAATCAGCAGGGAGAGTGGCAGCTGCTGAAGAGAGCCAAAAGGAAGAAGGGGCTAAGAAGGGACCAAGCCACTTCCCAGACAAGTGGCAAGAGGTGTCTCCCATCCGACACAGATAACAAGAGCAGCAGCTCTTCGGACAATGAAGTGCAAGGGCGGCACCGACAGTAGAAGCGGCAAAACTCTAGGGAGTTGGAGGACGAGACACCCGAGCTCCAGAACATTGGAGACAATGAGGAGACCAGCACACCCCAACTTTGCCCAAAACCTGAAGAGGCCAGTGCACCACAGCCCCAGGAATCTGGGAGCAGTGAGGCGCTCAGCGCACCCCAGCTCCGGGAAGCCGGGAGCAACAACGCCCCAGAGGGGGAGAGGATTGGAGAAGCTTCTCCAACAAAGGACATTTCAAATCCTGCTCTCTGCACGGACCCCCAGATGCCACCTGAGCAGAAGTTTCAGGACAGTTTCCTCAGCCCATCCAAAGTGAGGCAATTTGTGAACACTAAGGGCATGAAGGAGCAGACCAAATGTCTGGGAGTCTCAGAGACAACAGGTTTGGTAAGAGACTAAATGCTTTAAAATGGGTGTAAAGATTGTATCCATCAATGTGCGTATCATTAAATCCACTACGCGATGTGTTGCAACCTTGGACTACCTTGCCAAGGTCAAAGCTGACCTGCTGTTTCTGCAGGAGTGTGCGATACCGCACCTCAGCTCCTACAGGCAATGGTCACGATGGTGGTCCCATGGGCCATTGATATGATCGGGAGAAAACAACTCTCGTTCCTCTGGCCTGGGGATTCTGCTGCGGGGAGGCAGCTTCACCGTCTCCAAGGTTAAGGAGGTGGTGGGCGGGCGCCTTCTCGTAGCAGACATAATGTACAAGAATGCTCCACTCCGGTTAATTAACGTGTACGCCCCAGCACAAGACAGCGAGTGGCCAGCGGTCCTACAGCAGCTCCCACTGCTGCTGGCGACCTCCAGGCCGGTCATTCTGGGCGGTGACTTCAACTGCATCATCGATGCAGCAGGACGATCCGGCAGGGCCAAAAGCAGACTGGACACCACATCCAGATCCCTGATGGAAACAGTAAAGGATGCCAAGCTGCACGACATCGTCAACAACCCTGTAGATGGGGCGCAGCATAGATACACCTGGTCGCGGCGAGACAGGTCCATTCGTTCTAGGAGAGATTTCCTGTTTGTGTCCCGAGCGTTCACAGTCAGATCCACCGACGTCAAGCGGGTGTTTTTCTCTGACCACTGCCTCCTACTGGCTGACTGTCACTTACAGGAAGACCAGAGGGTGGGCATGGGTGCATGGAAGCTAAACTTGCAACTGCTGACCCCAGAGAACATTGAGGAGCTCAAGATGGATTACAAAGGTTGGAGAACCGTGAAACCCCTCTTTGAGTCCCTGACACACTGGTGGGAAGCGATCAAGGGAAACATCAAGAGGTTTTTCATCCTCAAAGGCACCCAGATAGCTAGAAAGGAACAGAGGGAAATGTCCCGACTCCAGAAAAACATGCAGAATCTGCTCCGACTGCAGTCGATGGGGGTCGATGTCAAGGAGGAACTCCAAGAGGTGAAGACCCAGCAAGCCTTGCTCTTTGCCTCAGAAGCCTCCAAGATCATCTTCCGTTCCAGAGTCCGCTCCGTGGAGCAGGATGAGACGTGCTCACGTTTCATCTTCCTAAAGGTACACGCAGAGAGAGCTCTGTAATCAGCAGCCTGAAGGAAGAAGACTGCTCGGTAAAGTCATCACAGTCCGACATTTTGAGGATGAGGAAAACCTTTTATGCCAGATTGTATGACGTGAAGCCCACAGACAGCATGGCCTCCCAGTCCTTCCTATCCTCTATCACGCGGTTCTTAGACGACAATACACGGGAGAGCCTGGACAAAGCGCTAACTCCTGACGAACTGACTGAGGCCCTTCAGTCCTTCGAGAAGAGTAAAACTCCCGGAAGCGACGGCTTGCCAGCGGAGTTGTATTCGACTCTGTGGGACTGGATCGGCCCGAACCTGCTAGAAGTGTACGAGAGTATGCTTCTGGCCGGCAGCATATCAGAGTCCATGAGGAAAGGCATTATCACCCTCATCTACAAGCACAAGGGAGGAAATTAGGAATTGGTGACCCATTTCACTGTTAAATATGGACTATAAGATTCTGTCCAAGGTCATCGCCAATCGGGTCAGGTCCACTATGGAATTGGTGATTCACCCTGACCAGACCTGCACTGTGCTGGGCAGGAAGATCTCTGACAGCCTTGCGCTGCTCAGGGATACAACTGCCTATGTGCAGGACAGGGGTGTGGACACCTGTGGACTGATCAGCCTGTATCAGGAGAAGGCCTTTGACAGAATATTGCACACCTACATGGTGGATGTGCTCTCCAAAATGGGGTTTGGGGAGGGAATTCACAATTGGATCCAACTGCTCTACACTAACATCAGTAGTGCAGTCTCAATCAATGGGTGGGAATCAGATAGTTTTCCGATTAAATCTGGAGTCAGGCAGGGCTGCCCTCTCTCCCCTGTCCTGTTCTTGTGTTGCATAGAACCCTTTGCTGAGTCCATCAGGAAGGACCTGGGCATAAGAGGAGTGACGATCCCAGGCAGTGGAGGCACTCAGGTCAAAGCTTCTCTGTACATGGACGATGTCGCTGTCTTCTGCTCGGATCCCCTGTCGGTGCACAGACTGATCCACATCTGCGACCATTTCGAACTGGCCTCGGGAGCCAAGGTAAATTGTGGGAAGAGCGAGGCCATGTTCTTTGGGAACTGGGCTGATCGATTCTTTGTCCCCTTCACCATCAGGGCTGATGGCCCTTTGACCACAAGTCCATCAGGCAGTGGTCGGCACATAATGTCTTAGAGGCCCTGCAGGAAAAGGAGAGGGTGGATCCTGTGAGATGGTTCCCCCAGCAGACTGTCAAAGTCATTTGGCAGAATGCCTCATCACCAGAACTTTCCAACAAGCACCAAGAATTAGCTTGGCTGGTGGTGAGAAAGGCCCTCACCTTCAAATCCTTCCTACATGCCAGGAGTCTCACCCCCTCTGCACGTTGCCCTCGAGGTGGCTGTGGTGGGGACGAGACTGTTGTTCACCTCCTTGTAGATTGTGCCTTTGCAACGAAGATCTGGAGAGAGATGCAGTGGTTTCTATGGAGGCTCATCCTGAGCAGTTCTGTGACACAGGACTCTGTGCTCTATGGGCTGTTCCCAGCGACACACGCCGAGACAAACATCAACTGCAGTTGGAGGATCATCAATTCGGTGAAAGACGCTCTTTGGTCTGCCGGAAAGTTGTTGGTCTTCCAGCGCAAAGAGTTGTCCCTGACCGAGTGTTGCAGACTTGCACATTCCAAAGTCCAGGACTACGTGCTGAGGGACGCACTAAAGCTTGGGGCAGCCACTGCAAAGGCACAATGGGGAAAGGTCACTGCCTATGACCTTTCTGCCACAGTGCACTGGGGGGCTGGGGACTGTTTAGAGCCCCTTGGGCTGTACAGCTCAAAATGAGTGTCTGCAAATGATTGTAATATTCATTTATTGTATTGATGCACCTTGTGATTCATGTTGTAAAAGTTGAACCTGATTGTACCTTTGTGATGGTGATTTTTGAAATGGTTTGGTATTTTCTTCCAGATATTTTATGAATGAAGTATATTTTTTTTTTAAAAAATGCCTTTTACTAAAGATTTCAGTGGAGAGAAGCACTCAGAGTTTAAATTAATTTTTTTGTGGCCTTGCTCTAGCAGGGCTGTTTTGTAATCAAAAGAAAGATTGACCCTGCTCTGCATTGTGAAAACATAATTATTGTTTGTTTTTTGGGATTTTTAGAATGCTGT
Organism: Carcharodon carcharias; assembly: GCF_017639515.1. NCBI lineage: Eukaryota > Metazoa > Chordata > Chondrichthyes > Lamniformes > Lamnidae > Carcharodon > Carcharodon carcharias. The sequence continues at coordinate 134,441,791 of NC_054468.1, read as the reverse complement.
GCATTTTTAATTTTAGCTTTCTTGTTTGAGTTTGGGTTTCTTTCTTTAGAATGCTGTGCCTTCTTGATCTTGTCTTTTCTGCTTGATGTTCATTGATGGGCCAGAAGGTCTCCTCCTGAGATTTAAATGTTTCAATGAGATTATTGCATAATCTTAAAAGCAAAATACTGCGGATGCTGGAAATCTAAAACAAAAATAGCTGGAAGAACTCAGCAGGTTTGACAGCATCTGCGGAGAGGAACACAGTTGATGTTTCGAGTCCATATGTCAGTTAGAGCTGGATAGAGGGCCAGTGATGTCTATGACATCTTGGCAATCTCTTCTTTGCCTCCACCTATCACTGGCCCTCTATCCAGCTCTACCTGTCCCATCCCCCTCAACCAGCTTATATTTCACCTCATTTCTTCATTTCCTTAGTTCTGATGAAGTGTCATACGGACTCAAAGCGTTAATTGTGTTCCTCTCCGCTGATGCTGTCAGACCTGCTGAGTTTTTCCCGCTATTTTTGTCTTTATTGCATAATCTTTATTTGTTCCATTTATACCCACCAATCACGAAGGCAAGGGAGAGAAGAATAGGGACCTAGACCAAAATGAATTGTCCAATATAATTCCAAAACTCGCCAAAATATGTCTGTGCAGAAAGATTATGTACATGGATCTAACTTTGTTTGTTAATTCATCCTGTGCAATGCTTTCCCAACTTCACTGGCCCATCCTCTCTCTCTGCACTACATTGACATACTCTAATATGGAGTGGGAGTTGTATAACATTAAAATCACAGTCCTGCAAAAATGACCTTTGAACAACAGCGGACCTAAAAATTATTTCAGGATTACTTGAGTGAGTTATTTGAAAGTTGAGTTCCTAATAACTTCATACTGTGATCATAGCTGTAAAATGAACTTTATTCATAAATGGTGCAAGAATATATATATAAGTATGAAGTGACGGCTTGCCGGCAGAGTTGTATTCGGCTCTGTGGGACTGGATGGCCTTAGACCTGCTAGAAGTGTACGAGAGTATGCTTCTGGCCGACAGCATGTCAGAGTCCATGAGGAAAGGCATCATCACCCTCATCTACAAGCACAAGGGGGAATGGGAGGAAATTAGGAACTGGTGACCCATTTCACTGTTGAATATGGACTATAAGATTCTGTCCAAGGTCATCGCCAATCGGGTCAGGTCCACTCTGGAATTGGTGATCCACCCTGACCAGATCTGCGCTGTGCCCAACAGAAAGATCTCTGACAGCCTCGTGCTGCTCAGGGATACGATTGCCTATGTACAGGACAGGGGTGTGGATACCTGCCTCATCAGCCTGGATCAGGAGAAGGCCTTTGACAGAATATCGCACACCTACATGGTGGATGTGCTCTCCAAAATGGGGTTTGGGGAGGGAATTCGCAATTGGTTCCAACTGCTCTACACTAACATCAGTAGTGCAGTCTCAATCAATGGGTGGGAATCAGATAGCTTTCCTATTAAATCTGGAGTCAGGCAGGACTGCCCTCTCTCCCCTGTCCTGTTTGTTTGCATAGAACCCTTTGCTGAGTCCATCAGGAAGGATCCAGGCATAAGAGGAGTGACGATCCCAGGCAGTGGAGGCACTCAGGTCAAAGCCTCCCTGTACATGGATGATGTCGCCGTCTTCTGCTCGGATCTGCTGTCGGCGCGCAGACTGATCCACATCTGCCAAGGTAAATCGTGGGAAGAGCGAGGCCATGTTCTTTGGGAACTGGGCTGATCGATCCTTTGTCCCCTTCACCATCAGGGTTGACAGCCTGAAGGTGCTGGGGATATGGGTCGGAGGGACCACGGCACGCGTTAGAAACTGGAAGGAACGAGTGTCTATGGTGCAAAGAAAACTGGCCATGTGGGAGCGACGCTCCCTCTCCATTGTGGGTAAGAACCTGGTCATCAGGTGTGAGGCACTCTCGCTGTTGCTGTACGTGGCGCAGGTCTGGCCCATTCCACACTCCTGTGTGGTGGCGATCACCCGAGCCATCTTCCGCTTTATCTGGAGGTCGAAAATGGATCGTGTCTGCAGGGACACGATGTACAAGCCTCTAGATAAAGGGGGATAAAAACATGCCCAACATCGCCTTCTACTGATGGCCACCTTTGTGTGCAGCTGCATCAAGCTGTGCGTAGACCCTTGGTACGCAAACACCAAGTGTCACTACGTGCTGAGGTTTTACCTGCCTCCGGCGTTGCGAAGGATGGGTTTGGCCATGCTGCTGTGGAATGCACCAAGTAGTTGGACTGTGCCATACCACCTGTCCCTCGTAGAAAAACTTAGCACCTTTGACCACAAGTCCATCAGGCAGTGGTCGGCACGTAACGTCTTAGAGGCCCTGAGAGAAAAGGAGAGGGTGGATCCTGTGGGCTGGTTCCCTGAGTAGACTGTCAAAGTCATTTGGCAGAATGCCTCATCGCCAGAACTTTCCAACAAGCACCAAGACGTAGCTTGGCTGGTGGTGAGAAAGGCCCTCCCAAGGATCCTTCCAACACGCCAGGAGTCTCACCTCCTCTTCACGTTGCCCTCGAGGTGGCTGTGGTGGGGATGAGACCGTTGTTCATCTCCTTGTAGATTGTGCCTTTGCGAAGAAGGTCTGGAGAGAGATGCAGTGGTTTCTGTCGAGGTTCATCCCAAGCAGTTCTGTGATACAGGACTCTGTGCTCTATGGGCCGTTCCCAGCAACACACACCGAGACAAACATCAACTGCAGCTGGAGGATCATCAATTCGGTGAAAGACGCTCTTTGGTCTGCCCGAAAGTTGTTGGTCTTCCAGCAGGAAGAGTTGTCCCAGACCGAGTGTTGCAGACTGGCACATTCCAAGGTCCAGGACTACGTGCTGAGGGACGCACTGAAGCTTGGGGCAGCTGCCGCAAAGGTGCAATGGGGAAAGGTCACTGTCTAAGACCTTTCTGCCACAGAGCACCGAGGGGCTGGGAACTGTAAAGAGCCCCTCGGGCTGTACAGCTCAAAATGAATGTATGTAGTGAATACTAATTGTATTATAATTGTATTGAAGCACCTCAGAGTGCAACACGATGTATGTGGATAACTCCAATACCTTTGTCTGATTGTCTGCATTGACCATATTGAAATGATTGTAATATTCATTGATTGTATTGATGCACCTTGTGATACATATTGTTAAAGTTGAATCTGATTGTACTTATGTGACGGTGATTTTGAAATGGTTTGGAATGTTCTTCCAGATATTTTATGATTAAAGTATATTTTTCAAAAAAATAGTAACAGATTCTGCATGCCGGGGGGCACTTTGCTGCTTCTTGCTCCTAGGGCTGGGGTGTGCTGGGTGTTTCACTGCCTTTACTTCCCAGCATTTTGTCACTTTTTGTTGGTGGCAGCTTTCTTTATTGCCCTTGCTCATCAGAAAAGGAGCATCTGCTGTTGTCCAATTGAGACATGAGTCATTTTTTGCCACTTTTATGGGAGTAGCTTGTTCATTTTTTTGTGTCTTTTTTTCATGTTTTACTTTTAATTTCATGCCAGTCTCCATGTTTATCTTCTGTTGCCTCCTGTTCCATCAACTATGCCTGCTCCAACAGGGCTGAGGGATAATTCGCTGACTTTGGCAGTCTGTTGCAAGTTATTTTCCTTCTTCTCTGGCGTTTTTGTTCTTGACTTGTTCACCAAGAGCCTTGGGGGTGAGGGTGTCCTGGTTTCCTTTCAGATGACCCTATCTACTACTTTATAATTGCCTGCACCTACTTGATACAGCACTTTGGGCAGGGTCCTATAAAGATGGCAATCTTCTGTACAGGTTTAAACACAGTCTCCCTGAAGTCAAAGTTGAAAGTGGGTGCCAGGAATGGGGGCAGGTGGGGTGAGAGGGAGATTGCAGTATGGCTCCCTTGGCATCCCCTATTAGGGTCACCTTGATCTGCCACTTGCTGGTCCATATCCTGAAAGGATTGTTGTGTGGCTACTGTTTCCTATGCCATCGACATACAAACATACAAGGAGCAGGAATAGGCCATTCAGCCCCTCGAGCCTGCTCCGCCATTTAATAAGATTACTGCTGATCTGTTAGTAACCATAAATCTGCATCCCACCTAACTCTGATAACCTATCACCCCCTTGCTTACCAAGAATCTGTCTACCTCTGCCTTAAAAATATTCAAAGGCTCTGCTTCTACCACCTTGTCAGGAAGAGAGTTCCAAAGACTCACAACCCTCTGAGTGAAAAAATTACACCTCATCTCTGTTTTAAATGTGCGACCCCTTATTTTTAAACAGTGATCCCTAGTTCTAGATTCTCCCAAAATAGGAAACATCCTCTCCACTTTCACCCTGTCAAGGCCCCTCAAGATCTTATATGTTTCAATCAAGTTGCCTCTTACTCTTCTAAGCTCCAGCAGACACAAGCCTAGCCTGTCCATCCTTTCCTCATAAGGCAAGCCATTCATTCCAGGTATTAGTCTGGTAAACCTTCTCTGAACTGCTTCCAACACATTTACATCCTTCCTTAAATAAGGTGACCAATACTATACACAGTACACCAGAAGTGATCTCACCAATGCCCTGTACAAATGAAGCATAACCTCCTTACTTTTGTATTCAATTCCGCTCGCAATAAATGATAACATTCTATTAGCTTTCCTAATTACTTACTGTACTTGCACACTAGCCTTTTGTGATTCATGCACGAGGACACCCAGATCCCTCTGCACCTCAGAGCTCTGCAATCTCTCATCATTTAGATAATATGCTTCTCTTTTATTCTTCCTGCCAAAATGGACAATTTCATATTTTCTCACATTAAACTCCAGATATTTGCTCATTCACTTAACCTATCTATATCGCTTCGTAGCCTCCTTATGTCCTCTTCACATTTTACTTTGTAACCTATCTTTGTGTCATCAGCAAATTTGGCAACCATCCCTTCAACCCCTTCATCAAAGTCATTTATATAAATTGTAAACAGTTGAGGTCCCAGCACTGATCCCTATGGCACTCCACTCGTTACATCCTTACCAACCTGAAAAAGACCCATTTATGCCTACTTTCTGCTTCCTGCTGGCCAGCCAATCTTCTATCCTTGTCAATATGTTACCCTCTATACCATGAGCTGTTATTTTCCACAATAACCTTTTATGTGGCACTTTATCAAATGCCTTCTGGAAATCTAAGTACAGTACATCCATAGGTTCCCCTTTACCAATAGCATATATTACTTCCTCAAAGAACTCCAATAAGTTGGTTAAACACGATTTCCCTTGCACAAAACCATGTTGCCTCTGCTTGATGACTTTGAACTTATCCAAGTGCACTTCTTTAATAATAGCTTTTAACATTTTCCCTATGACATGTGTTAAGCCTGTAGTTTCCCGCCTTCTGTCTCCCTCTCCTTTTGAATAATGGAGTTATATTTGCTATCTTCCAATCTAATGGGACCTTCCCTGAATCTAGGGAGTTTTGGAAAATTAAAACCAATGCATCTTTTTTTTTTGAAAAATATACTTTATTCATAAAATATCAGAAAGAACATTACAAAACATTTCAAAATGGCCATCACGAAAAGTGCAATCATATTCAACTTTTCAATATAGATCACGAGGTGCTTCAATACAATCAATGACCATTACAGACATTTCAATATGGTCATTACAGACAGTCAGATAGTGCAATGGCATTCAAGTTATCGATCATAAATCATGTTGCACTCTGAGGTGCTTCAATACAATTATGATACATTTAGTATTCACTGTATACATTCAATGTGAGTCATACAGCCCGAGGGGTCTATCTGTAACTGCTGCAGTCGATGGGGATCGATGTCAGGAAGGATGTTTTTATATGTTCATGGGATGTGAGTGTCACTGGCACTCCACATCCTCTCACATTCACCCTGTCAAGACCCCTCAGTATCTTATATGCTTCAATCAAGTTGCCTCTTACTCTTCTAAGCTCCAGCGGATACAGACGCTGTCAAACCTGCTGAGTTTTTCCAGCAATTTTTGTTTTTGTTTCAGGTTTCCCGCACCCACAATGTTTTGTCTTTACCTCACCATTGAACAATCCAGTCAGCCCCCTTCCCGCACTCTATCCCTGTAGCCCTGCAAATCTATTTCCTTCAAGAGCCCATCCAATTTCCTTTTGAAATCATTGATCGTTTCTGCTTCCATCACTTCATGGGCAGCAAGTTCCACATCATTACCACTCACTGCATAAAAATGTTCATCCTCACATTCCCAACTGAATGATGTTATAATTGTGGTCAGCAATCTGGATTCTTTGCACAGAGGCACCTGCCAAAATCCTCTGTTTGCATCCAATTTGGTGAATTGAGTACTCTCAGCTAGTTTGGCTGGTATGATGGGCCAAATAGCCACACTGTCAATTTTCTGTTTTCTAATGTTTCTATTAATTATTTTCAATTGGCATATGTGCTCTGGAAGTAAAACACTTGCAATGATTTAAATGGGCACTCCTGTGTTGCATGAAGTCTCAAATACAAACATCAAGCATCAGTCTGTGCTGATCTGCCTATGATGTTGCAATGAATGGCAAGTTCTTGGGGGGAAGGTCCAATAGAAATCAAGTGCCCTTCAGGCACTTAAGTAGCACACAGAGGCACTTACGTTGTCTACAAGTGACTCCAGACCCACAACAATGTAGTTGACCCTGAAATGGCCTGGCAAGCCACTAAAAGCAAGTCAATAAGGAATGAAACTGGATGAACAACCCAGCATCGACCTAGGCCCTGGAAATGACAACAGCAAACTCAGCCCTGTCAACCCTGCAAAGACCTCCTACTAACATCTGGGGGCTTGTGCCAAAATTGGGAGACCTGTCCCACAGACTAGTCAAGCAACAACCTGAGATAGTCATGCTCACGGAATCATACCTTACAGATATTATCCCAGACGCCATCATCATCATCCCTGGGTATGTCCCATTCCACCGGCAGGACAGACCCAGCAGAGGTGGTGGTACGGTGGTAAGCAATCGAGAACGAATTGCCCCAGTAGTCCGCAACTTCGACTCCGGACCCCATGAAGTCTCATGATATCGGATCTTTTATGGGCAAGGAAACATTCTGCTGATTACCACATACCATTCCCCCTCAGTTGATGAATCACGCTTACCTAAAAATGAGATGTCAACCTGATGAAGCTACAACACAGGACTACTTGCATGCCAAACAGCATAAGCAGCAAATATTCGGCAGAACTAAGCAACTCCAAGCAGCAACTAACATTTGTGTCATGCAAGTGGCAGGCAATGATCATCTCCAAAAGAGAGGGTCTAACCATTGTCCCATGACATACAATGTCATTACCATCGCTGAAACCCCACCATCAACCTCCTGGGGGCTTACCATTGACCAAAAACTGAACTGGACGAGCCATATAGATATCATGGCTACAAGACAAGGTCAGAGGCTTGGAATCCTGTGGTGAGTAACTCACCTCCTGACTCCCCAAAGCCTACCCACCATCTACAAGACACAAGTCAGGAGTGTGATGGAACACTGTCCACATGCCTGGATGAGTGCAGCTCCAACAACACTCAAGAAGCTCAACACCATCCAGGACAAAGCAGCCCGCTTGGTTATTACCCCATCCACAACATTCACTCACTCCACCACCTGCACTATGGCAGCAGTGTGCCCTATAGCATTGCAGAAACTCACAACTGCTCCTTAGACAGTACCTTCCAAATCCACAACCGCTGCCACCTAGAAGGACAAAGGCAGCAGATGCATAGGAACAGCACCACCGTTCATGATTGAATGTGGCAGGACTAGGGAGCTTGAATCTGATCCATTTGCTATAGGATCACTTAGCTCTGTCTATTGCATGCTGATTTTATGCTGTTTGGTACTCAGGTAGTCCTGAGTTGTAGCTTTACCAGGTTGACATCTCATTTTTAGGTATGCCTGTTCCTGCTCCTGGCATGCCCTCCTGCACTCTTCATTGAACCAGGGTTGATCCCCTGGCTTGGTGGTAAATGGTAGAGTGGGGGATATGCCAGGCATGATATTACAGATTGTGTTCGAGTACAATTCTACTGCTGCTGGCCCACAGCGCATCATGGATGCCCAGTCCTGAGTTGCTAGATCTAATCGAGATCTATCCCACTTAGCACGGTGGTAGTGCCACACAACACGATGGAGATATTCTTAATCTGAGGACAGGACTTTGTCTCCACAAGGACTGTGTGGTGGTCACTCTACTGATGCTGTCATGGACTGATGCATTTGCAGCAGGCAGGTTGGTGAGGATGAGGTCAAGCGTGTTTTACCCTCTTGTTGGTTCCGTCACCACCTGCCGCAGACCCAATCCAGCAGCTATGTCCTTTAGAACTTAGCCGGCTTGGTCAGTATTGGTGCTACTGAGCCACTCTTGGGATGGACTTTGAAGTCCCTCATCCAGAGTACATTCTGCGCCCTTGCCCCCTCAGTGCTTCCTCCAAGAGGTGTTCAGCTGGGGCAGAGGTGTGGTTGGGGGGGCCACAGTACATGGTAATCAGCAGGACTTTTCCCTCCTGGTGCCAAAAGACTTCATGGGGTCCAGAGTTGATGTTGAGGGCTCCCAGGGCAACTCTCACCTGACTGTATATCACTGTGCCGCCGCCACCTCTGCTGAGTCTGTCCTGCTGGTAGGACAATTTTGGCACAAGCCCCCAGATGTTAGTAAGGAAGACTTTGCAGGATCGACAGGGCTGAGTTTGCCGTTGTTGTTGCCTGTGCCTATGTCGGTGCCGAGTGGTCCATCCAGTTTCATTCCTTATAAGCTTCATAGCGGTTTGATGTAGCTGAGTGACTTGCTAGGCCATTTCAGAGAGCATTTAAGGGTCAGCTATGTTGCTGTGGATCTAGAGTCACATGTAGGCCAGACCAGGTAAGGGCAGCAGATTTCCTTCCCTAAAGGATATTGGTGAAGCAGTTGGGTTTTTACAACAACCGACAATAGTTTCATGGTCATCATTAGACTTATAATTCCAGATTTTTATTGAATCCACCATCTGCCGTGTTGGTATTTGAACTCAGGTCCCCAGAGCATTATCCTCAGTCTCTGGATTACTAGTCCAATGACAATGCCACTATGGCACCACCTCTTTCTCTTTCCAGGCGATGAATATGAGATTGTCCAGCCATGTCAGGAGTTTATCTCCACTGTGTTTCAGAATTTTGGTAGGAATTCTGTCTGCCTCAGAGGGCATTGTTGTTTTTCAGCTGTTGTATGGCATTTTTAACTTCATTCCGAACCAATGTGGCGCCGAGATTAAGGCAGACGGGATATTGAGAAATGGAGTTACGGGTATTCAAGTCAAGGCAGAGTCTTTGTTGAGGAGTTCTTCAAACTGTTCTCTCCATCGAGCACTGACTGCTATCCTGTCCTTGATGAGCTCCCCTCCATGCCTGGCCCTCAGTGGAATGGGCCCTTGAATGTTTGGGGCTATCGATCTTCTTGACATTGCTGAAGAAACCGTACATGTTTCTGGTGTCCGCAAGTCCTGCGCCCTTTCTACCCCCTTGTTCCTTATGTCATGGGTCTTATGCTGTACCTTTGCCTTGCAGATGCCTGGGGGACTGCTGCTTTTCTTGAGGCGTGGTGAAGTTTTCAGCCTGCGAAAACTTTCCACTTACATTCAGTTTTGTCCTGTACCTCTTGGTTGTTTTCGTCAAACCAGGCATGATGTTTCCTGGTGAGGTAGCCAAGGGCCTCTTTGCAGGTGCTTATTATGGTAGACCTTAGGTTTGACAAGGCACTGTGGGCACACTGTAGCTCCTGGTGGTTAGAAGTTGAGTGGGTAGCAGTGACATGCTGATTGAGAAGGGCCACCTTGGTGGGATCCTTGAACCTTTGATATAAATTTTCTTGCAGCATTGCTTCAGTTGCCTGCATTGTTTAGGGGCCAAGCTGATGGAGGTGGTAGATTGGGTAAGGCGGTGATCTAGAAGTTGTCCGTACCTGTCACGATATGGGTGATATAGACATCTCTGTAGTCCCTTGCTTGAACTATGCAGTAGTTTGGACTGCAGCTGTTGCCATGAGGTCTTGTGTTTGTCTCGCTGGTGGAACAGGATGTTAAAGAACATGAGAGCAAAATAAATAGGAGCAGGAGTAGGCCATTCAGTCCCTCAAACCTGCCCCACCATTCAATAAGATCATGGTTAATCTGCCCTAGGCCTCAACTCCACTTTTGTGCCTGCTCCTCATAGCCCTCAACTCCCCAATTTTTCAAAAATCTATCTACCTCCTCTTTAAATATTTTCAGTGATCTAGCCTCCGCAACTCTCTGGGGCATAGACTTCCAGACATTCACTACCCTCTGAGAGAAGAAATTCCTTCGCATCTCAGTTTTAAATGAGTGAACCCTTATTCTGTAACCATGTCCCCTAGTTCAAGATTCCCCCACTAGTGGAAACATCTTCTCAACATCTACTCTGTCAAGCCCCCTCAGAATCTTCTACGTTTCAATAAGATCACCCCGCATTCTTCTAAACTCTAATGAATAAAGGCTTAACCTCTTTAGCAGGGACGGGCTGCCGCTGCCAATCGAGTGGTGAGGTGTGAGTAACCTGGGGTGGGGGAGAAAAGGAACAGTACACCTGGCTCCATTGGTGGCTCACCACCCCTCCCCCTCCCACCTCCATTGGTGTCCCAGGACAGGAGCTCAGCACTTGCAGACTGAGAAGGAGGCCCAGGGTCCAGGTCCAGATGCAGCCTCGGAGTGGAAGTTGGCCAGAGCCTTGGGTTGTTGAGTCACTGCCCTGGGCTGGTTTGGGTGTGAGAAAGAAGAGAGACAGACAGACAGACGGACAGAGTTAGGAAAGGAGGTAGAGGCAGACAGCGTGGGAAAGGAGAGACAGTCAGAGTGGGAAAGGAGGGAGAGACAGATAGAGTGGGGAAGGAGAGAGGGACAGACAGAGAGGGAAAGCAGAGAGAGACAGACAGAAAGGGTGGGAAAGGAGAGAGAAACAGACAGACAGAGTGGGAAAGGAGACAGATTCTCAGAGCAGAAAAGGAGAGAGATTGAGGCAGACAGAGTGGGAAAGAAGATAGAGACAGACAGACAGACAGAATGGGAAAAGAGAGAAAGACAGACTGGGAAAGGAGAGACAGACAGAGCGGTAATCAGGGAGAGAGACAGACAGACACTGGGGAAGGAGAGAGAGAGACACGGACAAAGTGGGAAAAAAGAGAGAGAATGACATAGAGAGAAAAGCCAGTTGCGACTAGCAACATCATCAGTGCAAGCAGACATAATAAATCTCATTAAGGAAAAGCAAATTAGGCCATTGCATTAAAGCAGTGGGTGAGTTGAACGTTTCTGAATTCTCTCTAAACCAAAATTAAGTTGGTTTTTCCCGTGACGTAGATCATGTTACACCCTGAGGTGCTTCAATACAATCAAAGGAACATTACAAATATTTCAAAATGGCCGTTACAGAATGTGCAATGATATTTATGTTGTCGACGTAGATCATGCTGCATTCTGAGGTACTTGGTTATAATTGTGATACACGTAATAGTCACTGCACGTGTTCAATGTGAGTCATACAGCCCGAGAGGTCTATACAATTACCAGCCCCTCGGTGTCCTATGGCTGAAGAGCCTTAGACTGCAACCTTTCCCCTTTGTGCCTTTGCGGCGGCTGCCCCCAAGCTTTAGTGCATCCCTCAATATGTTGTCCTAGGCCTTGGGATGTGCCAGTCTGCAAAACAAAAACAGAATTACCTGGAAAAACTCAGCAGGTCTGGCAGCATCGGCGGAGAAGAAAAGAGTTTGCCAGTCTGCAACCCTGTCTTTCCCCTGCCAGGTTGCAAGACAGTTGCGTTCTATACCATGCCTCAGAACCTGTTGAAGCAGAGCGGAAGCAATTTCACATTTGATGATGAGGGGAAGCCGAAGAAGGAATTTGTAGGTATCATGTGTAATTGGCAATTGTATTGAGGCAACCTCAGAGTGCCACATGCTGTACGGGAAGAACTTTGAACAGAATTGTACTTTCACTGATGTCCAATTTGAAGTATAATGGAATATGGAAAATAATGCTAAATATTGTTAAATGAGAAGACTAAACCCCTCTACAAAATAAAGCAGTCAGAACAAGACAAAAATTATACATCTTGTTAACGAAAAAACAGAATCGTGCGTATTATTAGCACAAAACTTAATTGAACTCTGCTATTTGACTTAAACGCAAGCCCCGCGATAGCAGGGCATCAAAAAATTAATTAAAACTCCGAGTGTTCCTCTCCACGGAAATCTTTAGTAAAAGGCGAAAGATTTATACGATCTGAAGAGAAACCAGAGTACTAAAAACTAGCTCAATGCTACTCTCATCCCACCGCACACGTAGCTCCTTAACATCATACTGAGCGAACATACTGACAATCAACATAGATACTAGCAAAAGACAAATTTAACCGACATAGATTTTAATAAAAACAATTAACTAAAACTCGTTAATATTCCACAGAAAGAGGAATAACTATTGATCTTTCTCACAACGTTCTCGTTATGTAAATTAGCGGGCGGAGCCTATCTTGTTGCAGCCGAGGCTCGCTGGAAGGCCACGTTGCAGACTGGGCTTTGTGATGTTCAGTGAACGGAACAGGGAGGTGAACGTTGCTTCCCTTTCGTGATTTTTAAAATATAATTTATTGACAGACGGGTAGATAAGGAAGCACGGCCCTTGCAGCTGGCTGCCGTGCCTTTGTGATATTTGCAGTTTAACCCCAACGCCTTAAGAATCAGAGTACAGGGAGGACGGAAACAAAAACAGAATTACCTGGAAAAACTCAGCAGGTCTGGCAGCATCGGCGGGGAAGAAAAGAGTTGACGTTTCGAGTCCTCATGACCCTTATGAGGACTCGAAACGTCAACTCTTTTCTTCTCCGCCGATGCTGCCAGACCTGCTGAGTTTTTCCAGGTAATTCTGTTTTTGTTTTGAATTTCTAGCATCCGCAGTTTTTTGTTTTTATCACAGGGAGGACGGATCCTATTCTCAATGGACCATTGGACCTGACGCTTGGGTGGGGTGACGATGAAACTGTCAGCGTTCGCTGTCATCTCTCAAACCCCTTGAAACTGACCGCAAGTGCGGGATGGCCACGGAAAACAGTTGTGCTCTGTCACTATGGCTCCAGCACAGGTTGCACTGAGCTGGCAATCATTGACATCACAAGAATTTCAAGGCTTTTCAGCCATAATACACAGAGGGGCTGGAAACTACATAAAACCACTCAAGCTGTATGCTTGACATGTAATGAACCTTGTAAATAATACAAGAACAAAAGAATTAGGAGGAGAAGTGGGCCATTTAGCCCCTCAAGCCTGCTCTCCCACTTAAGATCAGGACTGATCTGATTTCATAAATTATGTGATCCTATTCGAAAGATTACAGAGCAGATTTTTGCGGATGTTGTCAAGAACTGTAGCTACAAGGAACGATAGGATAGGCTGGGATTGTTTTATTTGGATCAGAGGGGGTTTGAGAGAAGATTTAATTGAGGTGTGCAGAATTGTGAGAGGATAGGAAGGACATATTTCTCTTAATAGAGAGGTCAGTAACCAAAGCATAAATTTCAAGTAATTGATAGGATTAGAGGAGTATTTTTTCCCCAAAAATATACTTTATTCATAAAATTTGTGAACGTACATTCCAAAGCATTTCAAATTGGACATTACAAAAGGTGCACTAATTTTCAACTTTTCTCCATAGAGCATGTTGCACTCTGAGAGGTGTCAACACAATTGCAATACACATGATATTTACTATATACATTCCATGTCAAACATATAGATCAAGGGATTCTACACAGCCCAGAATGTTACGTTGATCGGGCAGGCGCATGCCCGACCTGATTGGATCTGCAATTGCGCGAGATGAAGTCAGCCGAGCGTCCCAAAGTCATCCAGCGCTCACACGATATTTTGATTGGCGGGCAGGCACCCGCAAAAGTCAGAAGCATGCCCGCCATCAATTAAGAGGCCTATTAAGGTTATTAAAGGTGCAATTATTTCTGATTTTTCGTGGTCCGTCCAACCCTATAGTTGGCGAACGGGCATATTGGCCAGGCGGAGTTTGCATTTTTCTTAAAACCTCATCCAAGGGCGAGATGAGGTTTCCAGTATTCAATGAAAGAAAAATAAAAATCTATGGACAGCATTTTTATCATGTATGTTTTCAGGTGACTGATTGTGATGCTTGGACATGTTTTCCTGACACTAAAAACTTTATTTAATGCTTTTCAGGTCTTCAGCTCCCTGAGGCAGCTCTCTACCTTCAGGAAGCTTTCTGTCAGTGCTCACCCGCACCCGCACTGACGCCAGCATCCACCTTCCTCCCGCCCCCACCCAGGCTGCATTGAGCTTTTCAGCACGTGATTCACACTGGCTGGCTGTTAATTGGCAGCCAGCGTGAAATCGCGGTCGGGGGCCGATCACGGTCAGCCGTCCATTACCCAGCCAATCCCGGACCCGCCGATTGCGCTTACCTGCCGACCTAAACATTTTCCCTACAGTTTCCAGCCACTCGGTGTATTATGGCTGAAAGGCATTAGATGGAGGCCTTTCCCGATTGCACCATAGAGGCAGCTGCCCCAAGCTTTAGTGTGTCCCTCAGCACGTAACCCTGGTCTTTGGCATGTGCCAGTCTGCAAAATTCAGTCATGGACAGCTCTTTGCACTGGAAGAGCAACAAGTTTTGGGCAGAGCAAAGACTATCTTTCACCGAGTTGATGTTTGTCTCTGTGTGTGTCACTGAGGACAGCCCATAGAGCACTGTCCTGCTTCGCAGAGCTGCTCGGGATGAACTGTAGCACAGTTACAGCACAGAAGGAGGTTATACAGCTTATCGTGTCTATGCTGGCCAAAAATAAAAAATAATAAACTGGTCGCCCATTCTAATCCCACCTTCCAGCACCTGGTCCATAGCCTTGCAGGTTACAGCACTTCAGGTGCAGATCCAGGTACCTTTCAAATGAGTTGAGGGTTTCTGCCTCCACCACCAAACCAGGCAGTGAATTCCAGACACCCACCACCCTCTGGGTGAAGAAGGTTTTCCTCTTGTTCCCGATAATCCTCCTACCAACCGCCATAAAGCTGTGCCTAATGGTAATTGACTTCTCCCCGAGAGGAAAAAGTGTTTCCAGTCTATTTCATCTAGGCCCCTCAATCTTGTCCACATCAATTAAGTCACCCCTCAGTCTCCTCTGTTCTAAGGAAAACAACCCTGGCCTATCCAATCTTTCTTCATTGCTGCAATTTTCAAGCTCTGGCAACATTCTTATAAATCTCCTCTGTACTCTCTCCAGAGCAATTATGTCCTTCCTGGAATGTGGCAACCAGAACTGTACACAATATTCCAGCTGTGGCCAAACCAGCATTTTATATAGTTCCAGCATTACATCCCTGCTCTTGTATTCAATACCTCATCCAATGAAGGAAAGCATTCCACATGCTTTCTTTACCACATTATCCATCTGTCCTGCCACCTTCAGGAACCTGTGGAGATGCACTCCAAGATCTTCCACTTACTCTACCCCTCTCAATATCCTCCTGTTTATTGAGTACTCCCTAGCTTTGTTTGCCGTCCCCAAATACATTACCCCACACACCTGAGTTGAAATCCATTTGCCACTTTTCCAAATCATTGATATCATTGCGGAACCAGCAGCTATCCTCTTCACTATCAACTACACGGGCAATTTTTGTGTCATCTGCATATTTCCCAATCATGCCTCACACATTTAAGTCTAAATCATTATCTATACAACAAACAGCAAGGGATCCAACATTAAACCCTGTGGAGCACCACTGGAAACCGTTTGCCATTCACAAAAACATCCATCAACCATTACCCTTTGTTTCCTGTCACTAAGCCATGAACAAAACCATGACAAAACCTACTGCATCTCTTTCTAGGCACTCTTTGCAAAGCACATTCCAAAAGGGGGTGGGTGATGGTCTCTTTCCCACTGCAGCTGCTTTGAGGATAGTGCGTATTGGCACTGAGGCTTTAGATGTGCAGGAAGGGTCTGACAGGGAGAGTCCTTCTTACTACCAGCCAAACTACGTCTTGGTAATCATTTGAAAGTTCTGGCAATGAGGCATTCTGTCAAATGATTTTGACAGTGTGCTCAGGAAACCATCTCACAGGATTCGCCATCTCTTTATGTGCCAAGCCTTGAGGATGTTACTGCTGACCACTGTCTGATGGACTTGGGGTCAATGGTGTTTTTCTGCACAGATGTTTCTATGAGACAGGTAGCATGGCACAGTCCAAATGCTTGGACCATTCTGTGGCAATGTGGCAGACCCATCCTTTGTAACACAGTGGACACATAGAAACTCAGAATGTAGTGACACTTAGTGTTTGCATACAGAGGGTCTATGCACAGCTTGATGCATCTGCACATGAAGTGGCCATCAGGGTGAGGGCAACGTTGGGTATGTTTTTCCCCCCTTTATCTAAAGCTTTGAATATGGTGTCCCTTCAGACAGTCCATTTTCCATCTTGAGATAGAATGGAAGATGACTCAGGTGACTACCATGGCGCAGGCATAGCATATGGGCCAGACCTGCACCATGTACAGCAACATCGAGAGTACCTCACACCTGGTGATGAGGTTCTTAACTGCAATGGAGAAGGAGTGTCACTCGCACATGCCCAGTTTCTGCCTCACCTTGGCTATATGATTCTCTCAATTTTTTGTGCATGCCCTGGCGTCTCTAATCCATATCCACAGTATCTTCAAGTAGTCTGACCTGACAGTGAAGGGGACAAAAGATCAGTCAGCTCAGATGACCTCACTCTTGTCACATTTACCTTGGCTCCCGCAGTCAGTTTGAACTTGGTCACAAGTGCTCATCAGTCTGCATATTGACAGCAGATCCAAGAAGAAGACGACATCATCCATGTGCAGAGAGGCTTTGACCTGCATGCCTCCACTAGTGGGAGTGTCACCCCCCCACTTATGCCAAATCCTTTCTGAAAGTTCAATACAACACAAGAACAAGACAGAGGGCAACCTTGTCTCGCTCCAGATTTGATTGGAAAGTTTTCCCATGCATTGATTGAAACTGCGCTACTAATGTTTGTGAAGAGCAGTTGGATCCAATTGCTCATTCCCTCCACAAACCCAATTTTGGAGACTACATCCATCATGTAGATAGGCAATATTCTGTCAATGGCCTTCTCCTGGTCCAGAATGATGAGGCAGGTGTCCAGCCCCATTCCTACATGTAGGAATTGTTCCCTGAGTAGCGTGAGGTTATTGGAGATTTTCCTGCCAGGTATAGCACAGGTCTGGTCAAGGTGGATCACCAACTCCAGACCAGATTTGATGAATTGGCGATAACCTTGGACAGGATTTTATAGTCCACATTCAGCAATGAAATGGGCTACCAATTTCTAATTTACTCCCTCACTCTCTTCTGCTTGTAAATGAGGGCGATGACCACTTGCCTCATGGATTTTGACATGCTGCTGACTAGAAGCATACTCTCGTACACTTCCAGCAGGTCTGGGTTAATCCAGTTCCAGGGAGTTGAATATAACTCAGCCAGTAACGATTGCTTCTGGGAGATTTTCTCATCTCAAAGGATCTGATGGCCTTTGTCAGCTCATCCAAGGTTATAGGTTTGTCCAGACGCTCCAACTTGCTGTCATCTAAGACCTCTGTGATAGAAGACAGGAAGAACTAGGAGGCCATGCTCAGTGCAGGCTTCACATTGTATAATCTGGCATAAAAGGATTCACTGATCCTCAATATGTCTGACAGCAATGACCAAGCCATCTTCTTTCTTCAAGCTGTTTATCACAGAATTCTCTCCGTGCACCCTTTAGAAGAAGAAATGTGAGCATGTCTCATCTTGCTCCATGAAATGGTCTCTGGACTGGAAGATGAGCTTGGAGGTCTCTGATGCAAAGAGCAAAGCTTGCTGACTGCTCACCTCTTGGAGATCCTCTTTGACATTGACCTTCATCGACTGCAGAAGATGCAGATTCGACATGCTTTTCTTCAGTTGGGACATTTGCCTCTGTTCCTTCTGAACATCTTTAAGAATGAAGAATGATGTTCGCTTTGATGGCTTCCCACCAGTGCGTCAGGGACTCAAAGTGGGGTTTTCATGGTTCTCCAACATTTGTAATTGTATTATTAATACTGCTACCATCTAGAAGAACAGGGCAGCAGATACATGGGAACACTACCATCTGGAAGTTCCCCTCCAAGCCACTCACTGTCCTGACTTGGAAATATATCACCATTCCTTCACTGTCGTTGGGTCAAAATCCTGTAACTCCCTCCCCAATAGCACTGTGGGTGTACATACTCCATTTTGGCTGCAGCAGTTTATGAAGGCAGTTCACCATCATCTTCTCAAGGGCAACTAGGGATGGGCAATAATTGCTGGCCTAGCCAGCAATGCCCACATCCCGTAAATAAATTTTTAAAAAAGTTCCTCAATGTTTTCTGGGGGAACAGTTTGACGTTCAGCCTCCATATGCCCCAGCTACCCCTCTGGTCTTCCTGTAAATGACAGTTAGCCAGTAGGAGGCAGCGGTCAAAGAAAAATACTGGCTTGGCATCAGTGGCTCTGACTATGAATGCTTGGGGCATAAACAGGAAGTCCATTCTGGAACAGGCAGACCTATCTGGCTTCAATCAGGTGTATCTACATGACAATCTGTGTGCAGGGTTGCTGAAGACGTCACAAAGTTTGGTGTCCTTTAATGTTTTCATTAGGAGTCTGGGCGTAACAATCATTTGTTGTCAGTCCTGCCAGATGGTCCAGCTGCATCAAGGATCCTGTTGAAGTTACCGCCCAAAACGACTGGCCCGGGTGTTACCAACTGCTGTCAGAGCTGCTGAAGGATGACCAGCAGCTTGCTCTTTAGAACTAGGGTGTACATTATCTTAGGGGAACGATTTTGTACATTACGTCAGCTACAAGGGGGCGACCATCCACTACCTCCTTAACTGCTGTGATGGTGAAGTTGTCTCCCCGTAGCAGAATACTCAGGCCGGAGGAACAGCGATGCTTCCCCCCAACCAGGATTAGAGGGGAGTTGAAGATAAATTTTTTCACCCAAAGGTTTGTGGGTGGTACAGAATTCATTATCTGAAAGGATGGTAGAAACAGAAACCCTCACTACATTTAAAAAATACTTGGATATGCACTTCAAGTGCTGTAATGTACAGGACTATGGACCAAGAATTGGAGAGCTTGCATAGCTCTTTTTTTGGCTGACTGGGCCAAATAGAAATCAATGGCACAGAGTGAAACAAAGTATTTATATATCTAATATTTAGCTTCTTTGTATTTAGTGATCTCATTGGTTCTTGTTAAGCTTGAGTAAATAATTAGTCTTGGATTAGTTTGCTTTCTTGAGTGAATAACAGTATGGTTAAGGTCTGGAATGCACTGCCTGGCAGTACGATGGAGGCAGGTTCAATCGAGGCATTCAAAAGGAAATTAGACTGTTAACGGAAAAGGAAGGATGTGCAGGGTTATAGGGAGAAGACCAGAAAATGGCACTAGGTGAATTGTTCATTCGCAAAGCTGGTGCTCACACAATGGACCGAATGACCTCTTTCTGTGCTGTAACAATTCTGTGATTTAATACATTAAAAATTCCTGACAAAGTCAGAGGCAACTAGGGATGGCCAATAAATGCTGGCCCAGCCAGTGAAGCCCACATCCCATGAATGAATAAAAAAAAACAACAGTTAAATATGCTCCTATATCTAAGGAGTTTTTTTTTTGTTTCTGGATGCAATTACTGCACGATGTTGGAACTTCTGGACACTTTGTGTCCCCTAGGGGCCTATGTATTAAGGAAGTGTCCCTACTTGTTTGAACTGACACTGAGGGTTTTCTAAGCTTGAGGAGCAGCTGGATACTATGCAGGGCATGTGGGTGGCTGAATGTTTCCTGAACCACAGGTTCCTGGAATGTAATCACCCCACAGGCAGATAAAAGATCAGAATAGCAAGTTGATGGCCACCTGGAAGAAGAGTAAGAGGAAGGTAGTGCAGGAAGCCTCAGTAAGTGTGGCACTCTCAATCTGGTATTCAGCATTGACTATCAGAGGGTAACAACACCTCAAACAATGCAGTATTGAGTTGGTTATAGAATATACAAGGATCTCTAAGTTACATTTGGAGTGCATGTGTGCAAATGCACAAACTGGTTGAGAAGGTTGGTGAGCTGCAGGAGCAAATAACCTCATGGAAATATGATGTAATGATGATAATAAGAACCTGGCTTCTTGAGCATCCTTGATTCTAACCACTCATTGGTGGTCATGCCTTCAATTGCTTAGTCCCTGAGCTCTGGACGACCCTCCTGCCACCTCTCTGCCTCACGTTTCTCCTTCAAGACACTTCTTAAAATCTACCTCTTTGACTAAGCTTTTGTCATCTGACCTCATATCTCCTATGTGGCTCCGTGTCATTTTTTGTTTTATAATGCTCCTGTGAAGCACTTTGGGATGCTTGATTGTGTTAAAGATGCTATATCTTCTATAATGATATTCAGTTTTTGTCTACAAGTGAATGCTACCTCTTTTGTAATCACCATTTTTGGTGTGTGTGTGTGTGTGTGTGTGTGTGTGTGTGTGTGTTTGTGTGTGTGTGTGTGTGTGTGAGAGACGGAGGGTGCTGTGGCGATTACATTTCAGATGTTGAGTAATAAACATTTTTTGTTTTTTAAAAAACTTATGAGAAAACTTGTCATGTCTGTTCTTGAGTTACAACACTCAGGGTTAAAATCCTTTTCTTTTAAAAAACATCTGTCTTTGATCAGTTGAGAGGTGGAAAGGAAAGGGGGAACCATCCTACCATTTCTTTCCTATCTGTAACATTATTCCTCAAATAATATTGAGCCCATCAGATGTAAACCTGCCTTTTCAACTCAGGTGAAAAAAGTTTCCAATTAGCCTTTCATATTCTAGATTATAAACTAGTCACAAGGTCAGATGCTTGACAAAATTTATATTTATATTCCTCAACCTGTTTTTATACATGCACAACTTGATGTAGCTTTTTTCCAGACTGAGAGGTATGATTCTGTTAAAGTCCTTGGTGAAAGAATAACTAAAATTATTGATTTTAAAAGGACTGTTTCAATAAAGATGCAAATTTGACCACAAATGTTTTGCAAGTCTCTGCTAATATACATTGTGTTTTTGCAGGCAGTACAAAATCCATGAAGCTATGCTAAACCTATATAAAGCACGAGTTTGGCCCCAACTGGAGTATTGTATCCAGTGCTGGACACCACACATTAAGCAGGATGTGAAAGCTTTGAAGAGGGTACATAAGAGATTTGCACAAATGGTTCTAAGGATGAGATATTACAGTTACGTGGATAGACGAGAGAAGCTGGGATTTTCTCCTTAGATTAGAGAAGGCTGAGAGGAGATTTGATAGAGGTGTCTAAGGTGTGAAGCGTTAAAAGAGAAACTATGTGCAATGGCTAAAGAGTGGACCAGAGGGCACAGGTTTAATATAATTGGCGGATTTAATGTGATCTGTCTCTGAATTATGCAGGTGCGTAACCATGGAAGGCAGTGCAATAAACAGACTACAGTACACTACCAATGTTCCCTCGAGGATGTGCTTCTGTGTAGGTTTTATTAATCCAATATGCCTTTGCAAAGCAGATCTGGAAATAGATGCACCCTTCAGGTGACAGCAGTGGGGAAAAGACCATCGCCCACCTCCTTCTGGAATGTGCCTTTGCAAAGCAGGTCAGGAAAGTGATGCAGTAGTTTTTGTCAAGGTTCATCCTGAGCAGCTCTGTAACACAGGATTCTATGCTACATAGGATTTTCCCAGGGCTGCACACAGAGGTAAACATCAACTGCTACTGGAGACCACCAACTTGGTGAGAGATGCTCATTGGTCTGTAGGAAACTTGTTGGTCTTGCAGTACAAAGTGGTGACCGAGTGTTACAGATTGTCCTGGACCTTGGAATCTGCCAATGTGCTGGGGGATGCTCTAAAGCCTGGGGCAGCTGTCACAAAGGCTCAAAGGGGAAAGTCCACTACCCAAGGCTCTCCCTGGCACTGAGGAATTGGTAACTGTGTAAAATCCCTCGAGCTGTATTTTTGACATGAAATGACAATTGCAACTATAAGGTAATTTTGAGTATAGTGAGGCACTTCAGAGTGCCACATACTGTATTGAAAGAAACTGATCTGTTTTGCACTTTATACAATGTCAACTTTAAACTGTTATGAAAAGGGATTTTATAAATTTAATGAATGAAGTATAGTTTTGGAAAAAAATCTTTGACATTAGGACTAACAGGCTGTACTGGATATAAGCTGGCGTGACTGGTGTGTCACCTTACAATTTATTAATTCTAGACAGTTTAAAATCTTTCCATCCACCATTAGAACACAAGATTAAAAGCAAAGTATGTCATGACCTGACTCAATGGAACAGTAAGCAATCTTGCTCCATCTGTTGGAGAGAATTAAAACTGCAGCCCAATGCCACCTATGCATTTAAACAATTATCCTATAGATGGCATCCTAAAAATGTTAATAACTCTTGAACTTTAAACTCTTTTCCATATGCTTGTGGAATCGTTAAAGGGAATCATTACGCAGGATTCTCTGCTCCTCTCCAGTAATTCTTGCTGTGTCAAAATGGGCGCAGACACAATGACTCCACGATGGAATAGCAAATCACCATCTGGATTTACACAAAAAATGGCCACTTGGGTGGGAGCTCGAAGTATCTGTACAATAGGATCGTACTTACCTGGCAGGGGAGAGACTTTCATCGCGTTTCTGCCAGGGAAAGAGCAATGGCTATAACCAGTCAAACCCCTTACCATGGGGTACCTAACACCATTCGAGTCATGGTGAAGGGCAGCGAGCAAGGAACAGTAATGGATCGGACCTTCTTCACCAAGAGGATCCTATTCAAGCTGTGTGGTTTCGAGGCTGCGGAGATCTACTGCCTACAGGATTTCCCCAGCGCTGGTTTCTTTGATGTGACCTTCAAGCACGTGGCAGCTTGTGTCAAACTCCTGAAGGTGTTTGAGGAAAAGAAAGACCTGCCAGAAATGAAGATCCTGACGGCGGAGCCGTTCCTTGTTCTACCGTTGCATCGTGAACGGGTTGCGACGGTACATCTGTACAACCCCTACGTCCCTGTCGCTGACGTGCTCACCTTCCTTACCAGGTACTTCGATAAGGTTGGGAGCTGCACTGAAGTTAAAGATAATTTGGGGATCTGGACATGTAAACGCCAGGTTAAGGTAACGCTCAAGACCGATGGTAAGGGAACCGTTTTCCACCCCCCTTCCAGATTCGCTATCGGGGGAAGCCGTGGGTACCTTGTCTACGCTGGGCAACCCAAACTTTGTCGCTCATGTGGCAAGTCTGGTCATGTGGCGGCCAATTGCAGTGCTGTCCTCTGCAAGAACTGCAAAAAGGAAGGGCACCAGACAAAAGATTGTAAACAGGCTAAGTGCTGCAACCTGTGTGGCGAGGCAAGTCACCTCTACAAGACCTGCCCCAAACGTTGCCGTACTTATGCACAGGCAGCTAAAGCCAACGAAGGGGAAGCAGAAGAAATGCCTCGTATCACTCCAACCACCAAGGCCCCCAGGGAGAACAACGGGACAAAGGAGGACACAGAGAGAGACAAGGTGGAGGAAAAGATTGGGGCAACAGACAGCCAATCAACAGCACTGCCCCCTGAACCTCCCACTCCTCAGGAGAGCAAATCAACGGAGGAGGAGGAGGCAGCAGTGGGAAAGCAGTAGGGAGAGTGGCAGCTGGTGAAGAGAGCAAAAAGGAAGAAGGGGCAAAAAAGAAACCAAGCCTCTTCCCAGACAAGAATCAAGAGGCGTCTCCTATCCGACACAGATAACAAGAGCAGCTGCTCTTTGGATGATGAAGTGCCAGGGCAGCGCCAACAGAAGAAGCGGCAAAACGCTAGGGAGTTGGAGGACGAGACACCCAAGCTCCAGAACATTGGAGGAAATGAGACCAGCGCACCCCAAATTTGCCCACAACCTGAAGAGGCCAGTGCACCACAACCCCAGGAATCTGGGAACAGTGAGGCACTCAGCGCACTCCAGCTCCGGGAAGCCGGGAGCAGCAACGCCTCAGAGGGGGAGAGGGTTGGAGAAGCTTCTCCAACAGAGGACATTTCAAATCCCGCTCTCTGCACAGACCCCCAGATGCCACCCGAGCAGAACATCTCCAATGGGGAGGTTCAGGACGCTTTCCTCAGCCCATCCCAAGTGAAGCAATTTGAGCAAACCACGGGCATGAAGGAACTCTCAGAGACAACAGGTTTGGTAAGCGACTAACTGCTTTAAAATGGGTGTAAAGATAGTATCCATAAATGTGCGTAGCATTAAATCTACCACGCGATGTGTTGCGACCTTGGACTACCTTGCCAATGTCAAAGCTGACCTGTTGTTTCTGCAGGAGTGTGCGATACCGCACCTCAGCTCCTACAGGCAATGGTCACGATGGTGGTCCCATGGGCCATCGATCTGGTCAGGAGGAAACGACTCTCGTTCCTCCGGCCTGGGTATTCTGCTGCGGGGAGGCAGCTTCACCGTCTCCCAGGTTAAGGAGGTGGTGGGCGGGCACCTCCTTGTAGCAGACGTAATGTATAAGAATGCTCCACTCTGTTTAATTAACGTCTACGCCCCGTCACAAGGGGCTGAGCGGCTGGAGGTTTTTCACCAGCTCCCACTGCTGCTGGTGACCTCCAGGCTGGTCATTCTGGGCGGTGACTTCAACTGCATCATCGATGCAGCTGGATGATCCGGCAGGGCCGACAGCAGATTGGACGCTACGACCAGATCCCTGATGGAAACAGCAAAGGATGCCAAGCTGCACGAGGTCTTCAGCAACCCTGCAGATGGAGCGCAGCATAGATACACCTGGTCGCGGCCAGACGGGTCCGTCTGTTCCAGGATAGACTTCCTGTTTGTGTCCCATACATTCACAGTCAGATCCACCAACGTCAATCTGGTGTTCTTCTCTGACCACTGCCTCCTACTGGCTGACTGTCACTTAGAGAAGGACCAGAGGGTTGGCAGGGGGGAATGGAAGCTAAACGTGCAACTGCTGACCCAAGAGAACATTGAGGAGCTCAAGAGGGATTACAAAGGTTGGAGAACGATGAAACTCCTCTTTGAGTCACTGACACACTGGTGGGAAGCAATCAAGGGAAACATCAAGAGGTTTTTCGTCCTCAAAGGCACCCAGAAAGCTAGAAAGGAACAGAGGGAAATGTCACGACTCCAGAAAAACATGCAGAACCTGCTCTGGCTGCGGTCGATGGGGGTCGATATCAAGGACGAACTCCAAGAGGTGAAGAGCCAGCAAGCCTCGCTCTTTGCCTCGGAGGCCTCCAAGATCATTTTCCATTCCAGAGTCCGCTCCGTGAAGCAGGATGAAACGTGCTCACGTTTCTTCTTCCAAAAGGTACACAGAGAGAGCTCTGTGATCAGCAGCATGAAGGAAGAAGACAGCTCAGTAAAGTCATTGCAATCTGACATTTTCAGGATTAGCAAATCCTTCTATGCCGGATGATATGACGTGAAGCCCACAGACAGCACGGCCTCCCAGTCCTTCCTGTCCTCTATCACGGAGGTCTTAGATGACAGTACACGGGAGAGTCTGGACAAAGTGCTAACTCCTGACAAACTGACTGAGGCCCTTGAGTCCTTCGAGAAGAGTAAAACTCCCAGAAGCGACGGCTTGCCGACGGAGTTGTATTTGGCTCTGTGGGGCTGGATCGGCCCAGACCTGCTAGAAGTGTACGAGAGTATGCTCCTGGCTGGCAGTATGTCAGAATCCATGAGGAAAGGCATTATTACCCTCATCTACAAGCACAAGGGGGAAAGGGAGGAAATTAGAAATTGGCGACCCATTTCACTGTTGAATGTGGACTATAAGATTCTGTCCAAGGTCATCGCCAATCCGGTCAAATCCGCTCTGGAATTGGTGATCCACCCTGACCAGACCTGCACTGTGCCGGGCAGGAAGATCTCTGACAGCCTCGTGCTGCTCAGGGATACGATTGCCTTTGTACAGGACAGGGGTGTGGATAACTGCCTCATCAGCCTGGATCAGGAGAAGGCCTTTGACAGAATATCGCACACCTACATGGTGGATGTGCTCTCCAAAATGGGGTTTGGGGAGGGAATTCGCAATTGGATCCAACTGCTCTACACTAACATCAGTAGTGCAGTCTCAATCAATGGGTGGGAATCAGATAGCTTTCCTGTTAAATCTGGAGTCAGGCAGGGCTGCCCTCTCTCGCCTGTTCTTTTCGTGTGTTGCATAGAACCCTTTGCTGAGTCCATCAGGAAGGATCCGGGCATAAGAGGAGTGAAGATCCCAGGTAGTGGAGGCACTCAGATCAAAGTCTCCCTGTACATGGACGATGTCGCCGTCTTCTGCTTGGATCCGTTGTCGGTGCACAGACTTATCCACATCTGCGACCAGTTCGAACTGGCCTCGGGAGCCAAGGTAAATCGTGGGAAGAGCGAGGCCATTTTCTTTGGGAACTGGGCTGACCGATCCTTTGTCTCCTTCACTGTCAGGGCTGATGGCCTGAAGGTGCTGGGGATATGGGTTGGAGGGACCAGGGCACACGTTAGAAACTGGAAGGAGCGAGTGTCTATGGTGAAAAGGAAACTGGGCATGTGGGAGCGACGCTCCCTCTCCATTGCGGGTTAAAACCTGGTCATCAGGTGTGAGGCACTCTCGCTGTTGCTGTACGTGGCGCAGGTCTGGCCCATTCCACACTCCTGTGTGGTGGCGATCACCCGAGCCATCTTCCGCTTTATCTGGAGGTCGAAAATGGATCGTGTCCGCAGGGACACGATGTACAAACCTCTAGATAAAGGGGGATAAAACGTGCCCAACATCGCCCTCATACTGATGGCCACCTTTGTGTGCGGCTGCATCAAGTGGTGCGTAGACCCTCAGTATGCAAACACCGAGTGTCACTACATGCTGAGGTTCTACCTATCCCCGGTGTTGCGAAGGATGGGTCTGGCCATGCTGCCGCGGAACGGACTGTGCCGTATCACCTGTCCCTCGTGGGAAAATTTATGCAGAGAAACACCTTCGACCACAAGTCCATCAGGCAGTGGTCGGCACGTAACGTCTTAAAGGCCCTGAGGGAAAAGGAGAGGGTGGATCCTGTGGGATGGTTCCCTGAGCAGACTGACAAAGTCATTTGGCAGAATGCCTCATCACCAGAACTTTCCAACAAACACCAAGATGTAGCTTGGCTGGTGGTGAGAAAGGCCCTCTCTGTAAGATCCTTCCGACACGCCAGGAGTCTCACCCCCTCTGCACGTTGCCCTCGAGGAGGCTGTAGTGGGGAAGAGACCGTTGTTCACCTCCTTGTAGATTGTGTCTTTGCAAAGAAGGTCTGGAGAGAGATGCAGTGGTTGCTGTTGAGGTTCATCCCGAGCAGTTCTGTGACAGAGGACTCTGTGCTCTACAGGCTGTTCCCAGGGACACACACCGAGACAAACATCAACTGCAGCTGGAGGATCATCAACTCGGTGAAAGACACTCTTTGGTCTGCCCGAAACTTGTTGGTTTTCCAGCGCAAAGAGTTGTCCCCGACCGAGTGTTGCAGATCGGCACTTTCCAAGGTCCAGGACTACGTGCTGAGGGACACAGTAAAGCTTGGGGCAGCCGCCGCAAAGGCGCAATGGAGAAGGGTCGCTGCCTAAGACCTTTCTGCCACAGTGCACTGGGGGGCTGGGAACTGTAAAGAGCCCCTCGGGATGTACAGATTAAATTGTATGTCTGCCAATGATTGAAATATTCATTGATTTTTCTGATACACCTTGTGTTTCATGTTGTAAAAGTTGAACCTGTTTGTATTTTTGTAATGGTGATTTGAAATGTTTCGAAATGTTTTTGAAGATTTATGAATAAAGTATATTTTTGCAAAAAAAAAAAATAGGATTGTACTTACCTGGCAGGGGAGAGACCTCGATCGCATTTCTGCCAGTCAAACTCCTTACTATGGGGTACCTAACACCATTCGAGTCATGGTGAAGGGCAGCGAGCAAGGAACAGGAATGGATAGGACCTTATTCACCAAGAGGATCCTATTCAAGCTGTGTGGTTTCGAGGCTGCGGAGATCTACTGCCTACAGGACTTCCCCAGCGCTGGATTTTTTGATGTGACGTTCAAGCAAGTGGCAGCTTGCGTCAAGCTCCTGAAGGTGTTTGAGGAGAAGAAAGACCTGCCAGAGATGAAGATCCTGACGGCGGAGCCGCTCTTTGCTCTGCCGTTGCAACGAGACCGGGTAGTGACGATGCTTCTTTACAACCCCTTCGTCCCTGTCGCTGACGTGCTCACCTTCCTCACTAGGTACTTCGATAAGGTTGGGAGCTGCACTGCGAGAGATGATTTGGGGATCTGGACATGTAAACGCCAGGTTAAGGTAACGCTCAAGACCGACGGTAAGGGAGTCATCTTCCACCCTCCTTCCAGATTCGCTATCGGGGGAAGCCATGGCTACCTTGTCTATGCTGGGCAACCCAAACTTTGTAACTCATGTGGCAAGTCTAGTCATGTGGCGGCCAACTGCAGTGCTGTCCTCTGCAAGAACTGCAAACAGGAAGGGCACCAGACAAAGGACTGCAAACAAGCTAAGTGCTGCAACCTGTGTGGCAAGGCAAGTCACCTCTACAAGATCTGCCCCAAACATTGCCGTACTTATGCACAGGCAGCCAAAGCCAACGAGGGGTAGCAGAAGAAATGCCTCGTGTCACTCCAACCACCAAGGCCCCCAGGGAGAACAACAGGACAAAGGATGACACAGAGAAAGGTAAGGTGGAGGAAAAGATTGGGGCAACAGATGGCCAATCAACAGCACTGCCCCCTGAACCTCCCACTCCTCAGGAGAGCGAATCAACGGAGGAGGAGAAGGCAGCAGTGGGAAAGCAGTAGGGGGAGTGGCAGCTGGTGAAGAGAGCCAAAAGGAAGAAGGGGCTAAGAAGAAACCAAGCCTCTTCCCAGACAAGAGGCAAGAGGCGTCTCCCATCCAACACGGATAACAAGAGCAGCAGCTCTTCGGAAGAAGCAGGGCCAGGGTGGCGACGACAGAAGAAGCAGCAAAACGCTAGGGAGTTGGAGGACGAGACACCCGAGCTCCAGAACTTTGGAGACAATGAGAAGACCAGCGCACCCCAACTTTGCCCATAACCCGAAGAGGCCAGTGCACCACAGCCCCAGGAATCTGGGAACAGTGAGGCGCTCAGCGCACCCCAGCTCCGGGAAGCCAGAAGCAACAATGCCCCAGAGGGGGAGAGGATTGGAGAAGCTTCTCCAACAGAGGACATTTCAAACTCCGCTCTCTGCACGGACCCCCAGATGCCACCCGAGCAGAACATCTCCAATGGGGAGGTTCAGGACGCTTTCCTCAGCCCATCCCAAGTGAAGCAATTTGAGCAAACCACGGGCATGAAGGAGCAGACCAATGGTCTGGGACTCTCAGAGACAACAGGTTTGGTAAGAGACTAAATGCTTTAAAATGGGTTTAAAGATTGTATCCATAAATGTGCGTAGCATTAAATCTACTACGCGATGTGTTGCGACCTTGCATTACCTTGCCAAGGTCAAAGCTGACCTGCTGTTTCTACAGGAGTGTGCGATACTGCACCTCAGCTCCTACTGGCAATGGTCACGATGGTGGTCCCATGGGTCATCGATCTGGTCGGGAGGAAACGACTCTCGTTCCTCTGGCCTGGGTATTCTGCTATGGGGAGGCAGCTTCACCATTTCCCAGTTTAAGGAGGTGGTGGGCGGGCGCCTCCTCGTAGCAGACGTAATGTATAAGAATGCTCCACTCCGGTTAATTAACGTCTATGCCCCATCACAAGGGGCTGAGCAGCTGGAGGTTTTTCAGCAGCTCCCACTGCTGCTGGCGATCTCCAGGCTGGTCATTCTGGGCGATGACTTCAACTGCATCATCGATGCGGCTGGACGATCCGGCAGGGCCGAAAGCAGATAGGACGCTACGTCCAGATCCTTGATGGAAACAGTAAAGGATGCCAAGCTGCACGACGTCTTCAGCAACCCTGCAGATGGAGCGCAGCGTAGATACACCTGGTCGCGGCCTGACGGGTCCGTCTGTTCCAGGATAGATTTCCTGTTTGTGTCCTGTGCATTCACAGTCAGATCCACCGACGTCAAGCTGGTGTTCTTCTCCCACCACTGCCTCCTACTGGCTGACTGTCACTTAGAGAAGGACCAGAGGGTTGGCAGGGGGGCATGGAAGCTAAACGTGAAACTGCTGACCCCAGAGAACATTGAAGAGCTCAAGAGGGATTACAAAGGTTGGAGAACCATGAAACCCCACTTTGAGTCCCTAACATAGGTGGGAAGCGATCAAGGGAAACATCAAGAGGTTTTTCATCCTCAAAGGCACCCAGAAAGCTAGAAAGGAACCGAGGGAAATGTCCCGACTCCAGAAAAACATGCAGAATCTGCTCCAGCTGCAGTCGATGGGGGTCGATGTCAAGGAGGAACTCCAAGAGGTGAAGAGCCAGTAAGCCTCGCTCTTTGCCTCAGAGGCCTCCAAGATCATCTTCCGTTCCAGAGTCCGCTCCGTGGAGCAGGACGAGATGTGCTCACGTTTCTTCTTCCAAAAGGTACACAGAGAGAGTCTGTAATCAGCAACCTGAAGGAAGAAGACTGCTCGGTAAAGTCATCACAGTCCAACATTTTGAGGATCAGCAAATCCTTTTATGCCGGATTATATGACGTGAAGCCCACAGACAGCACGGCCTCCCAGTCCTTCCTGTCCTCTATCACGGAGCTCTTAGACGACAGTACACAGGAGAGCCTGGACAAAGCGCTAACTCCTGGCGAACTGACTGAGGCCCTTGAGTCCTTCGAGAAGAGTAAAACTCCCAGAAGTGACGGCTTGCCGGCGGAGTCGTATTCGGCTCTGTGGGACTGGATCAGCCCAGACCTGCTAGAAGTGTACGAGAGTATGCTCCTGGCCGGCAGTATGTCAGAATCCATGAGGAAAGGCATTATCACCCTCTTCTACAAGCACAAGGGGGAAAGGGAGGAAATTAGAAATTGGCGACCCATTTCACTGTTGAATGTGGACTATAAGATTCTGTCCAAGGTCATCGCCAATCCGGTCAAATCCGCTCTGGAATTGGTGATCCACCCTGACCAGACCTGCACTGTGCCGGGCAGGAAGATCTCTGACAGCCTCGCGCTGCTCAGGGATACGATTGCCTATGTACAGGACAGGGGTGTGGATACCTGCCTCATCAGCCTGGATCAGGAGAAGGCCTTTGACAGAATATCGCACACCTATATGGTGGATGTGCTCTCCAAAATGGGGTTTGGGGAGGGAATTCGCAATTGGATCCAACTGCTCTACACTAACATCAGTAGTGCAGTCTCAATCAATGGGTGAGAATCAGGTAGCTTTCCTATTAAATCTGGAGTCAGGCAGGGCTGCCCTCTCTCGCCTATTCTTTTCATGTGTTGCATAGAACCCTTTGCTGAGTCCATCAGGAAGGATCCAGGCATAAGAGGAGTGAAGATCCCAGGTAGTGGAGGCACTCAGGTCAAAGTCTCCCTGTACATGGACGATGTCGCCGTCTTCTGCTCGGATCCGCTGTCGGTGCACAGACTTATCCACATCTGCGACCTGCTTGAACTGGCCTCGGGAGCCATGATAAATCGTGGGAAGAGCGAGGCCATGTTCTTTGGGAACTGGGCTGACCGATCCTTTGTCCCCTTCACTGTCAGGGCTGACAGCCTGAAGGTGCTGGGGACATGGTTCGGAGGGACCAGGGCACGCGTTAGAAACTGGAAGGAGCGAGTGTCTATGGTGAAAATTAAACTGGGCATGTGGGAGTGACGCTCCCTCTCCATTGCAGGTAAGAACCTGGTCATCAGGTGTGAGGCACTCTCGCTGTTGCTGTAAGTGGCGCAGGTCTGGCCCATTCCACACTCCTGTGTGGTGGCGATCACCCGAGCCATCTTTCACTTTATCTAGAGGTTGAAAATGGATCGTGTCCACAGGGACACGATGTACAAGCCTCTAGATAAAGTGGGAAAAAACATGCCCAACATCGCCCTCATACTGATGGCCACCTTTGTGTGTGGCTGCATCAAGCGGTGCGTAGACCCTCAGTATGCAAACACCAAGTGTCACTACATGCTGAGGTACTACCTGTCCCCAGTGTTACGAAGGATGGGTCTGGCCACGCTGCCGCGCAACGCTCCAAGTAGTTGGACCGTGCCATACCACCTGTCCCTCGTAGGAAATTTTATGCAAAGAAACACCTTTGACCACAAGTCCATCAGGTAGTGGTCGGCACGTAACGTCTTAAAGGCCCTGAGGGAAAAGGAGAGGGTGGATCCTGTGGGATGGTTCCCTGAGCAGACTGACAAAGTCATTTGGCAGAATGCCTCATCGCCAGAACTTTCCAACAAACACCAAGACGTAGCTTGGCTGGTGGTGAGAAAGGCCCACCCTGTAAGATCCTTCCTACATGCCAGGAGTCTCACCCCCTCTGCACACTGCCCTCGAGGTGGCTGTGATGGGGAAGAGACCGTTGTTCACCTCCTTGTGGACTGTGCCTTTGCGAAGAAGGTCTGGAGAGAGATGCAGTGGTTTCTGTCGAGGTTCGTCCCGAGCAGTTCTGTGACACAGGACTCTGTGCTCTATGGGCTGTTCCCAGGGACACACACCGAGACAAACATCAACTGCAGCTGGAGGATCATCAACTCGGTGAAAGATGCTCTTTGGTCTGCCCGAAACTTGTTGGTCTTCCAGCGCAAAGAGTTGTCCCCGGCCGAGTGTTGCAGACAGGCACAGTCCAAGGTCCAGGACTACATGCTGAGGGACACAGTTAAGCTTGGGGCAGCCGCTGCAAAGGCGCAATGGGGAAGGGTCGCTGCCTAAGACCTTTCTGCCATAGTGCACCGAGGGGCTGGGAACTGTAAAGAGCCCCTCGGGATATACAGCTCAAAATGAATGTCTGCCAATGATTGTAATATTCATTGTTTGTACTAATATACCTTGTGATTCATGTTGTAAAAGTTGAACCTGATTGTATTTTTGTAATGGTGATTTTGAAATGGTTCGAAATGATGTTGAAGATTTATGAATAAAGTATATTTTTGCAAAAAAAAAGGATCATACTGAGAGTTAGTACCATCTAGAGAATAGAGGAAAGTTCAAATAGGTCCTTTTCAGCCTATGGTTCATAGTTAGCTATTCAACATTATCCCTGTACTTCCTGTAAAATGGGAAATTCACAAATTGACCACAATGATATTCCATGTATCAACCAATGTTTGCCTGTAGAATCACTAGAAGCAGGCTGATGGTTTCAATACCTGCATTTATATAGCGATGTATCGTGTCATTGAAACATTTCAAATACATTAATTTTGGAGTTGATTGTTGCAGAGGCACAGACCTGTATTCAAAGTTTAAGCTTCTCTATCAGAAGAAACACTTTTTGCTAATGCACGGAGAGCGGATTAAAGAATTAATTTGTTTCAACATTAGCAAGGGATACAAGAACATTCTTTGGTAATGAAACAATTGCATGACTGGCTCTCCTGTCCATTTTTTACGTGGCTCATTTGGGCCATTTCCGCTTTACCTGGAGAGCGAAAATGGATTGTGTCTATAAGAGACTCAATATACAAACAAGGTGTGTGTAGACCTTTAGTACACAAATGCCAAGTGTCATTATGTGCTGAGGTTCTACCTCTTTTGTGAAGGATGGGTCTGGTTATGTTGCCATAAAACGCTCCATTCAGTTGGGCTATGCCGTACTACCACCTGTCTCCTTTGGAAAAGTTAATGCAGAAACACACTCTGACCACAAGCCCATCTAATGGTCTGCACATAATGTCCATGAAACCCTGCAGGAAAAGGAGATGATGGTTCCCTGAGCAGACTGTCAGAGTCATTTACTTCCTGCAAGTCTGGAGTCTCACCATCTCTGCACGCTGTCCTTCAGGTGGCAGCAGTGGGAAAAGACCATCGCCCACCTCCTTCTGGAATGTGCATTTGCAAAGGAGATCTGGAAAGAGATGCTGTGGTTTTTGGCAAGGATCATCTTGAGCACCTCCATAATGCAGGACTCAATACTCTATGAGCTCTTCCCAGCTCGGTGAAGGATTTTTTTTTGAAAAATATAGTTTATTCACAAAATAGTTGAAAGAACATTACAAAACATTTCTAAATCGCCATCACAAAAAATGCAGTCAGATTCAACTTTTCCACATAGATTGTGAGGTGCTTCAATACAATCAATGAATATTACAATCATTTCAATTTGGTCATTACAGACAGTCAGACAGTACAATGGTATTGGCATTATCAACATACATCATATTGCACACTGAGGTGCTTCAATACAATTAGAATAATTTGTATTCAATGCATGCATTCATTGTGAGCCATACAGCCTGAAGGATCCATACCTTTCCCAGCCCCTCAGTGCACTATGGCAGAAAAGTCTTAGGCAGCGACCTTTCCCCATTGCGCCTTTGTGGCGGCTGGCCCAAGCTTTAGTGCATCCCTCAGCACGTAGTCCTGGAGCTTGGAATGTGCCAAACTGCAACACTCGGTCAGGGACAACTCTTTGCACTGGAAGACCAACAAATTTCCAGCAGACCAAAGGGCGTCTTTCACCAAGTTGATGATCCTCCAGCTGCAGTTGATGTTTGTCTCGGTGTGTGTCCCTGGGAATAGCCTGTAGAGCACAGAGTCCTGTGTCACAGCACTGTTTGGGGTGAACCTCAACAAAAACCACTGCATCTCTCTCCAGACCTTCATTGCAAAGGCACATTCTCCAAGGAGGTGAACAACAGTCTCTACCCACCACAGCCACCTCGAGGGCAACGTGCAGAAGGGGGGACACTCCTGGCATGTTGGAAAGATCTGACAGGGAGGGTCTTTCTCACCACCAGCCAAGATACATCATGGTGCTTGTTAGAAAGTTCTCCCAGTTTGGTGAAAGATGCTCTTTGGTCTGCCTGAAACGCGCTGGTCTTTGAGTGCAAAGAGCTATCAACAACTGAGTGTTGCAGACTGATACATTCCAAGGTCCAAGACACAATGGGGAACGGGCACCGTCAAAAGCACTCCCGTGACTATATACTGAGGGGTTGATAACCCTGTAAAACTCCTTGGGCTGTAAGTACGAGAAAGAATGTTTAACATGAAATGTAAACATCCATTGTACAATATCCTCCAATGGCAAGTGCTTGAGCCACCTCATCGACAGTGTTGAAAAGAACTGATCTGTAGTGCACTTCTATAATGTCAATTTTTAAAAATTAATTCGCTCATGTGATGAGGGTATAATTTTTTTTGCAAAATATACTTTATTCATGAAATATCTGAAAGAACATTACAAAACATTTCAAAATGGCCATCACAAAAATGCAATCATATTCAAATTTTTCACATAGATCTTGTCGCACTCCGAGGTGCTTCAATACAATCAAGGAACATTACAGACATTTTAAAATGGTCATAACAGATAGACAATGTGATGTTATTTAAGTTGTTTACATAGATTATGCTGCACTCTAGGTGCTCCAATACAATTGTGATACATGTAATATTCATTGCATACATTCAATGTGAGTCATACAGCCTGAGGAGTCTATACAATTCCCAGCCCCTCTGTGCACTATGGCTGAAAGGTCTTAGACAGCAACATCTTCCCAAGCTTTAGTGCGTCACTCAGCACGTAGTCCTGGACCTTGGAATGTGCCAGTCGGCAACACTCAGTCAGGAACAACTCTTTGCACTGGAAGACCAACAAGTTTCGGGCAGGCCAAAGGGCGTCTTTCACCGAGTTGATGATCCTCCAGCTGGAGTTGATGTTTGTTTTGGTGTGTGTCCCTGGGAACAGCCCGTAGAGCACAGAGTCCTGTGTCGGGGAACTGCTCGAGATGAACCTCGACCAAAAACACTGCATCTCTCTCCAGACCTTCCTTGTGGAATGTGCCTTTGCAAAGAAGTGGACAATGGTCTCTTCACCACCACAGCCACCTCGAAGGAAATATGCAGAGGGGGCGAGACTCCTGGCTTGTAGGAAGGATCTGACGTGGAGAGCCTTTCTCACCACCAGCAAAGCTACATCTTGGTGCTTGTTGGAAAGTTCTGCCGAATGACTTTCACAGTCTGCTCGGGGAACCATTTGACAGGATCCACCATCTCCTCTTCCCATAGGGCCTTTAGGACATGATATGCTGACCACTGCTTGATGGACTTGTGGTCAAAGATGTTTCTCTGCATACGTTTTCCACGAGGAACAGGTGGTACAGCATGATTCAACTACTTGGAGCATTCCACAATAGTGTGGCCAGACCCGTCCTCCGCAACATGGGGGACAGGTAGAACCTCAGCACGTAGTGACACTTGGTGTTTTCGTACCAAGGGTTCACGCACACCAGGTGACCATGAGGATGAGGGCGATTTTGGGCACGTTTATTTCCCTCTCTATCTGGAAGGTTTGTAGATCGTTTCTCTGCGAACACGATCCATGTTCAACCTCCAGATAAAGCAAAAGATGGCTTGGGTGATTGCCACAGGAGTGAGGAATGGACCAGATCTGCACAACACCATACAGGAACACAGAGTACCACACACCTGATGACCAGGTTCTTACCAGAAATGAGAAGGAGCATTGCTCCCACATGCCCAGATTTTTTTCAGCATGGCTACTCACTTTCCAGTTTCTAACGCATGCCCTGGTCCCTCCAAACCATATCCCCAGCACCTTCAGGGAGTTAGGCCTGACAGTGAGGGTGACAAAGGCTCAGTCAACCCAGTTCACAAAGAACAAATCTTCACTCTTCATGATTTACCTAGGCTCCCGCGGCAATTCAAACTAGTCGCAGAACTTGATCAGTCTGTGTACTGACAGCAGGTCCAAGCAGAAGATGATGACGTCATCCACGTACAGCGAGGCTTTGACCAGAGCACTTCCACTGCCTGGCATCATCACTCCTCTTATGCCCGGATCCTACCTGATGGACTCAACAAAGGGTTCAATGCAACACACGAACAGGATAGGGGAGAGAGGACAGCCCTACCCGACTCCAGATTTAATTGGAAAGCTATCTGATTCCCACCCATTGATTGAAACTGACTACTGATGTTAGTGTAGAGCAGTTGGATCCAACTGCAGATTCCCTCCCCAAACCCCATTTTGGAGAGCACATCTACCATGTAGGTATGCAATACTCTGTCAAAGGTCGTTTCCTGGTCCAGGCTAATAAGGCAGGTCCCGTACATGGGCAATCGTATCCCTGAGTAGCGCGAGGCTGTCAGAGATCTTCCTGCCAGATACAGCACAGGTCTGGTCAGGGTGGATCACTAATTCCAGAGCATACTTGACCCTATTGGCAATGACCTTGGACAGAATCTTATAGTTCACATTCAATAGTGAAATGGATTGCCAATTTCTAATTTCCTCCCTTTCCCCCTTCTGTTTGTAGATGAGGGTGATGATGCCTTTCCTCATGGATTCTGACATGCTGCCAGCCAGGTGCATACTCTCACACACTTCTAGCAGGTCTGGGCCGATCCAGTCCCACAGAGCCGAATACCACTCAGCCGGTAAGCTGTCACTTCTGGGGGGTTTTACTCTTCTCAAGGGGCTTAGAGTCACTTCATCCAGAGTTTGTCCAGACTCTCCCGTCATCTGTTATCTAAGACCTCTGTGATAGGGGACAAGAAGGACTGGGAGGCCGTGTTGTATGAGGTGAAGCCCACAGACAATTTGCTGATCCTCAAAATGTTGGACTGCGATGACTTCACTGAGCTGCCATCTTCTTTCAGGATGCTAATCACAGAGCTCTGTGTACTTTTTAGAAGAAGAAATGTGAACACATCTCAGCCTGCTCCACAAAGCGGACTCTGGACCAGAAGATGATCTTGGAGACCTCTGAGGCAAAGAGCGAGGCTTGCTGGCTCTTCAGCTCTTGGAGGTCCTCCTTGACATCGACTACAGCTGAAGCAGAGTCTGCATGTTTTTCTGGAGTTGGGACATTTCTTCCCCCCCCACCCCCACCCCCCCGTCTCTCTCTCGCCTTCTGAACACCTTTGGCAATGAAAAACCTCTTGATATTCTCCTTGATTGTTTCCCACCAGTGTGTCAGGGACTCAAAAAGGAGTTTCACAGTTCTCCAACCTTTGAAATGCCTAGAGTTCCTCAATATTCTCTGGGCTTAACAGTTTCATGTTCAGCTTCCACATCCCTCTGCCAACCCTCGAGTCTTCTTGTAAGTGACAGTCAGCCAGTAGAAGGCAGTGGTCAGAGAAGAACACTGGCTTGATGTCGGTG
The DNA here is from genome assembly GCF_017639515.1 of Carcharodon carcharias. NCBI lineage: Eukaryota > Metazoa > Chordata > Chondrichthyes > Lamniformes > Lamnidae > Carcharodon > Carcharodon carcharias. The sequence continues at coordinate 134,403,406 of NC_054468.1, read as the reverse complement.
GATCTGACCATGAACGCATGGGACACAAACAGGAAGTCTATCCTGTAAAGGATGGCTGTGACTAGGTGCATCTACACTGTGCTCCATCTGCATGGTTACTGAAGATGTCATGCAGCTTCACATCCTTTACTGTTTCCATCAGGAGTCTGGACCTGACGTCCAGTCTGCTGTCGGCCCTGCCGGATCTTCCAGCTGCATCGGTGATGCAGTTGAATTCACCACCCAGAATGACCAGCCTGGAAGTTGGCAGCAGCAGTGGGAGCTGCTGAAGGGCAGCCAGCCATTCGCTGTTTTGAGCTGGGGCATACACGTTAATTAATGGGAGCGAAGGATTCTTGTACAATACGGCTGCTACGAAGAGGTGCCTGCCCACCACCTCCTTAGCCTTGGAGATGGTGAATTTGCCTCCCAGCAGCAGAAATACGCAGGCCAGAGGAACATGAGTCATTTCCTCCCGGCCAGATCGATGGCCCAAGGGGCCACCATTGTGACCATTGCCTGTAGGAGCTGAGTATTACAACTCTTGCAGAAACAGCAGTACAGCTTTGACCTTGGCAAGGTAACCCAAGGCCGCAGCACATCATGTAGTAGATTTAAGGCTACACACGTTAATGGACACAATCTTGATCCTCATTTTAAAGCATTTTGTTGCTTACCAGACCTGTTGTCTTTGACAGTTCCAATCCTATGATCTGCTCCTGCATACCCATGGTGTTCGCAAATTGTCTCACTTTTGATGGGCTGAGGAAACCATCCTGAACTGCCCCGTTGGAAAGGATGTGGGTATAATTACCCTTGGCCTAACAAGCCACTCAGTTCATTTCAGAGGGCAGTTAAGGGCCAACTACAATACTGTGGATCTGGAGTCACATATAGGTCAGACCAGGTGAGGATGGCAGATTTCCTTCCCTAAAGGACATTAGTGAATCAGATGGGCTTTTACGACAATCAATGATAGTGTCAAGGTCACCAGGACTAAGACTAGCTTTAATTATTTGAATTTTAAATTCCGCCAACTACCATAGTGGGATTTGAGCCCATGACCCACATTATTAGCCTTGGCCTCTGGATTACAAGTACAGTAATGTAACCACTATGCCACCATCTCCCCAAATTTTATGTAATATCCCTTTACAAGTTTTATGAATATTTTTCAAAAAAATTGTGGCATTTTCAATTGGCATGCTTCCAGAAATACTCAAAATTTCAAACTGGTCATATTTTGATTGATAAAAGATTATACATTTTAATGTTAATTTAATACAAAAAGTATGAAACAATTGAGAGACACCTGTTGGTAATACTAGTAATTACAACAGCCCTTACACTAAAACAACAGCATCTCACTTCAATACTGAGAGAAATATGAGAGCAGTTTATACACTTCCATTTGGAGAAAAGTTTTTTCTTTTTCACTAGGTTTTCCCATACTTGTGATATGCATTAACCTATAATGGATAAAGTGTGTGTACATGTCTCTGCTTTCAATCCTCTACTAAAAGTTGCCCAGCAATAACCAATGACTTGTCTTTATTACTCTCTCTCTATAAGGAAGCACTGGAGTTGCTGCCTCACCAATTGCATTGCAGGATCAATTCAAATCTTAGGGAAGTTGGGGTGCAAATCTGCATTCTACCACAGTACTGCCATAAAAGGAAATTGTGTATTTGTGTATATTTTAAATATGCTAAATAGTATAATATAGTCAATGCACAGATGGGTAGAGGTAAACAAATGTAGTGTTGCATCACAAATACTTAAGACAATTAAAAGCAATAATCTAATAATTCAAAATATGCCAGAGAGTGATTTACAGTATAAGTAAATGTTACCTTTCGATGCACGATTAAACACTCATCATTTTCCTTGGTGCTGTTACTAATGTTGTGTTATTAGACCGTTCTGACATTGTCCATATTAACAGTGGAATTATTTTGGAATTGTGGATCAAAATTGTCATTTTTCAGTCCCACTAATTTGGCACTCATTTCCCACAGATGCCTGGCTGTCTCATCATCCAGGGCCTGCAGAGCAGAATCCTCTTGTTTATTAACATTGAAATATTTTCCAGATATTCCTTCCAACTCTTCTGCTACAGCCAGATAGATGGAGGGTTGTGCTCCTAAATGTGGTGATTTTACTAGAAACAAAAAAAAGGGCCCTGAAAGAGAACAAAAATATTTCAAAAAAAGAACAAATCTAAGCACCCAACTTCTTTATGACACACAGCATTTCAGAAAACAATTATACTGTGAGTAACACACCCGAAATTTCGCCATGTAAAGGTATTAAAAAATATTTATGAAACATTTAAAACTAGAACAAAGTAGAGAGAAACAGATTTTAAATGGCAAATTACAGGTGGCCACATGAACGCTCTCCTTTTCTTCATTGAGGAGAGGCAATGTAAACTAAATAGTATAATTTCAAAGGGGATGCAGGGATAGTCTTGGGAGTGTACATACTCAATTCTTTGAAGGTGGCAGGACAAGTTGGGTCATTAAAAAGCATTAGGGCTTTAATGGAAGCATAAAGTTTAAAAGTAATGACATTACACTCTATAAAACACTGGTTAGGTTCCAGTTGGAGTATTATGTCCAATTCAGGGCACCACACTTTAGAAAGGATGCTAAGGCCTTAGTGACTGTTAGGAAGAGATTTACAAGAATGGTACCAGGGATGAAAGAGTAAACAAGGAGAAACTTTTTCCAGTGGCAGGTTTGAGACCAGAGGACATAGATTTAAGGTAATTGGCAGAACCAGACAAGACATTAAAAAAGAGTTTCACACACCAAGTTGTTCTGGTTTTGAATGCATTTCTGGACAGGGTGTTGGAACCAAATTCAATTATACCTTTCCAAGGGGAATTGGATAGATACTTGAAGTGAAATAATTGCCAAAGAATGGGGCAAGGGCCAAGGCAATGGGACTAATTGGATAGTTCTTTCAAACAGCCAGCACTAGTACGACGGGCGGGAGAACACACGTGCGGGGAAGGGGGAGGGAGTGCTCGGGGGAGGGGGAGAGAGAGAGAGCGCGCGAGAGCGAGCGCGGGGGGGAGAGAGAGAGCGAGCGAGCGCGAGGGGGAGAGCGCGAGAGCGAGTGAGAGGGAGAGAGAGAGAGCGCGAGGGAAAGAAGCAGAGAGCGCGCGAGATCGAGCACGAGGGGGAGAGAGAGAGAGCACGCAAGAGTGAGCGAGTGCAAGGGGGAGAGAAAGTGAGCAAGGGCTAGGGGGAGAGTGCAAGAGCGAGAGAGCGCGATGGGGAGAGCGAGCGAGGGGGAGAGAGAGAGAGCGAGCGAGGGGGAGAAAGAGAGAGAGCGCGGGGGGAGAGAGAGCGCGAGAGGGGGAGAGAGAGCGCGAGGAAAGAGTGAGCGAGCGCGAGGGGGAGAGCGAGCGAGCGCGAGGGGGAGAGCGAGCGAGCGCGAGGGGGAGAGCGAGCGAGCGCGAGGGGGAGAGCGAGCGAGCGCGAGGGGGAGAGCGAGCGAGCGCGAGGGGGAGAGCGAGCGAGCGCGAGGGGGAGAGCGAGCGAGCGCGAGGGGGAGAGCGAGCGAGCGCGAGGGGGAGAGCGAGCGAGCGCGAGGGGGAGAGCGAGCGAGCGCGAGGGGGAGAGCGAGCGAGCGCGAGGGGGAGAGCGAGCGAGGGCGAGGGGGAGAGCGAGCGAGCGCGAGGGGGAGAGCGAGCGAGCGCGAGGGGGAGAGCGAGCGAGCGCGGGGGGAGAGCGAGCGAGCGCGGGGGGAGAGCGAGCGAGCGCGAGGGGGAGAGCGAGCGAGCGCGAGGGGGAGAGCGAGCGAGCGCGAGGGGGAGAGCGAGCGAGCGCGAGGGGGAGAGCGAGCGAGCGCGAGGGGGGGAGCGAGCGAGCGCGAGGGGGGGAGCGAGCGAGCGCGAGGGGGGGAGCGAGCGAGCGCGAGGGGGGGAGCGAGCGAGCGCGAGGGGGAGAGCGAGAGAGAGCGCGAGGGGGAGAGCGAGAGAGAGCGCGAGGGGGAGAGAGAGAGAGAGCGCGAGGGGGAGAGAGAGAGAGAGCGCGAGGGGGAGAGAGAGAGAGAGCGCGAGGGGGAGAGAGAGAGAGAGCGCGAGGGGGAGAGAGAGAGAGAGCGCGAGGGGGAGAGAGAGAGAGCGCGAGGGGGAGAGAGAGAGAGCGAGCGCGAGGGGGAGAGAGAGAGCGCGAGGGGGAGAGAGAGAGAGCGCGAGGTGGAGAGAGAGAGAGCGAGCGCGAGGGGGAGAGAGAGAGAGAGTGAGCGCGAGGGGGAGAGAGAGAGAGCGAGCGCGAGGGGGAGAGAGAGAGCGAGCGCGAGGGGGAGAGAGAGAGCGAGCGAGGGGGAGAGAGAGAGCGAGCGAGGGGGAGAGAGAGCGAGCGAGGGGGAGAGAGAGAGCGAGCGAGGGGGAGAGAGAGAGAGCGAGCGAGGGGGAGAGAGAGAGAGCGAGCGAGGGGGAGAGAGAGAGAGCGAGCGAGGGGGAGAGAGAGAGAGAGCGAGCGAGGGGGAGAGAGAGAGAGCGAGCGAGGGGGAGAGAGAGAGAGCGAGCGAGGGGGAGAGAGAGAGAGCGAGCGAGGGGGAGAGAGAGAGAGCGAGCGAGGGGGAGAGAGAGAGAGCGAGCGAGGGGGAGAGAGAGAGAGCGAGCGAGGGGGAGAGAGAGAGAGCGAGCGAGGGGGAGAGAGAGAGAGCGAGCGAGGGGGAGAGAGAGAGAGCGAGCGAGGGGGAGAGAGAGAGAGCGAGCGAGGGGGAGAGAGCGAGCGAGGGGGAGAGAGAGCGAGCGAGCGAGGGGGAGAGAGAGCGAGCGAGCGAGGGGGAGAGAGAGCGAGCGAGCGAGGGGGAGAGAGAGAGAGCGAGCGAGGGGGAGAGAGAGAGAGCGAGCGAGGGGGAGAGAGAGAGAGCGAGCGAGGGGGAGAGAGAGAGAGCGAGCGAGGGGGAGAGAGAGAGAGCGAGCGAGGGGGAGAGAGAGAGAGCGAGCGAGGGGGAGAGAGAGAGAGCGAGCGAGGGGGAGAGAGAGAGAGCGAGCGAGGGGGAGAGAGAGAGAGCGAGCGAGGGGGAGAGACAGAGAGCGAGCGAGGGGGAGAGAGAGAGAGCGAGCGAGGGGGAGAGAGAGAGAGCGAGCGAGGGGGAGAGAGAGCAAGCGAGGGGGAGAGAGAGCAAGCGAGGGGGAGAGCAAGCGAGGGGGAGAGAGCGAGAGCAAGTGAGAGGGAGAGAGAGAGAGCGCGAGGGGGAGAGAGAGAGCACGCGAGAGCAAGCAAGAGCGAGGGGGAGAGCGCGAGAGCAAGCGAGCGCAAGGGTGAGAGCGCGAGAGTGAGCGAGGGGGAGAGAGAGAGCGAGCGAGGGGGAGAGAGAGAGAGCGAGCGAGGGGGAGAGAGAGCGAGCGAGGGGAAGAGAGAGAGAGCGAGCGAGGGGGAGAGAGAGCGAGCGAGGGGGAGAGAGAGAGAGCGAGGGGGAGAGAGAGAGAGCGAGCGAGGGGGAGAGAGAGAGGGCGAGCGAGGGGGAGAGAGAGAGAGCGAGCGAGGGGGAGAGAGAGTGAGCGAGCGAGGGGGAGAGAGAGCGAGCGAGCGAGGGGGAGAGAGAGCGAGCGAGCGAGGGGGAGAGAGAGCGAGCGAGCGGGAGAGAGAGCGAGCGAGGGGGAGAGAGAGCGAGCGAGGGGGAGAGAGAGCGAGCGAGGGGGAGAGAGCGAGCGAGGGGGAGAGAGAGCGAGCGAGGGGGAGAGAGAGCGAGCGAGGGGGAGAGAGAGCGAGCGAGGGGGAGAGAGAGAGAGCGAGCGAGGGGGAGAGAGAGAGAGAGAGCGAGCGCGAGGGGGAGAGCGCGAGAGCAAGTGAGAGGGAGAGAGAGCGAGCGAGGGGGAGAGAGAGAGAGCGAGCGAGGGGGAGAGAGAGACAGCGAGCGAGGGGGAGAGAGAGACAGCGAGCGAGGGGGAGAGAGAGACAGCGAGCGAGGGGGAGAGAGAGACAGCGAGCGAGGGGGAGAGAGACAGCGAGCGAGGGGGAGAGAGACAGCGAGCGAGGGGGAGAGAGACAGCGAGCGAGGGGGAGAGAGACAGCGAGCGAGGGGGAGAGAGACAGCGAGCGAGGGGGAGAGAGACAGCGAGCGAGGGGGAGAGAGAGAGAGACAGCGAGCGAGGGGGAGAGAGAGAGAGAGACAGCGAGCGAGGGGGAGAGAGAGAGAGACAGCGAGCGAGGGGGAGAGAGAGAGAGACAGCGGGTGAGGGGGAGAGAGAGAGAGCGAGCGAGGGGGAGAGAGAGAGAGCGAGCGAGGGGGAGAGAGAGAGAGCGAGCGAGGGGGAGAGAGAGAGAGCGAGCGAGGGGGAGAGAGAGAGAGCGAGCGAGGGGGAGAGAGAGAGAGCGAGCGAGGGGGAGAGAGAGAGAGCGAGCGAGGGGGAGAGAGAGCGAGCGAGGGGGAGAGAGAGAGAGCGAGTGAGGGGGAGAGAGAGCAAGCGAGGGGGAGAGAGAGCAAGTGAGGGGGAGAGAGAGCAAGTGAGGGGGAGAGAGAGCAAGCGAGGGGGAGAGAGAGCAAGCGAGGGGGAGAGAGTGAGAGCAAGTGAGAGGGAGAGAGAGAGCGCGAGGGGGAGAGAGAGAGCACACAAGAGCAAGCGAGCGCGAGGGGGAGAGCGCGAGAGCAAGCGAGCGCAAGGGGGAGAGCGCGAGAGTGAGCGAGGGGGAGAGAGAGAGAGAGCGAGCGAGGGGGAGAGAGAGACAGCGAGTGAGGGGGAGACTGAGAGAGACAGCGAGTGAGGGGGAGAGTGAGAGAGACAGCGAGTGAGGGGGAGAGTGAGAGAGACAGCGAGTGAGGGGGAGAGTGAGAGAGACAGCGAGCGAGGGGGAGAGAGAGAGCGAGTGAGGGGGAGAGAGAGAGAGCGAGCGAGGGGGAGAGAGAGCGAGCGAGGGGGAGAGAGAGCGAGCGAGGGGGAGAGAGAGAGAGCAAGCGAGGGGGAGAGAGAGAGAGCGAGCGAGGGGGAGAGAGAGAGAGCGAGCGAGGGGGAGAGAGAGAGAGCGAGCGAGGGGGAGAGAGAGAGAGCGAGCGAGGGGGAGAGAGAGAGAGCGAGCGAGGGGGAGAGAGAGAGAGCGAGCGAGGGGGAGAGAGAGAGAGAGCGAGCGAGGGGGAGAGAGAGAGAGAGGGGGAGAGAGAGAGCGTGAGGGGGAGAGAGAGTGTGAGGGGGAGAGAGAGTGTGAGGGGGAGAGAGTGAGCGTGAGAGCGAGTGAGAGAGAGCGCGAGGGGCTAGAGAGAGAAAGCGTGAGGTGGGAGAGAGAGAGCGCAAGGGGGAGAGAGAGAGCGCGCGAGGGGGAGAGAGAGAGAGCGCGAGGGGGAGAGAGAGAGAGCGTGAGGGGGAGAGAGCGAGAGCGTGAAGGGGAGAGAGAGAGAGAGAGAGCGTGAGGGGGAGAGAGAGAGAGCGCGAGGGGGAGAGAGAGAGAGCACGAGGGGGAGAGAGAGAGCATGAGGGGGAGAGAAAGAGAGAGCGCGAGAGGGAGAGAGAGAGAGAGAGCGCGAGAGGGAGAGAGAGAGAGAGCGCGAGAGGGAGAGAGAGAGAGAGCGCGAGAGGGGGAGAGAGAGAGAGCGAGAGAAGGGGGAGAGAGAGAGAGCGCGAGGGGGAGAGAGAGAGAGCGCGAGGGGGAGAGAGAGAGAGCGCGAGGGGGAGAGAGAGAGAGCGCGAGGGTAGAGAGCGAGCGCGAGGGGTAGGGGGAGAGTGCGAGGGGGAGAGCACGAGGGGGAGAGAACGAACGCGAGGGGGAGAGCGCATGAGCGAGTGAGAGGGAGAGAGAGAGAGCACGAGGGGGAGGGAGAGAGGGAGCGCGCGAGAGCGAGCATGAGGGGGAGAGAGCGCGAGAGCGAGGGGGAGAGAGAGAGAGCACGCAAGAGTGAGCGAGCGCGAGGGGGAGAGCGAGCGAGCGCGAGGGGGAGAGCGAGCGAGCGCGAGGGGGAGAGCGAGCGAGCGCGAGGGGGAGAGCGAGCGAGCGCGAGGGGGAGAGCGAGCGCGAGAGCGAGCGAGCGCGAGGGGGAGAGCGAGTGAGCGAGCGAGGGGGAGAGCGAGTGAGCGAGCGAGGGGGAGAGCGAGAGAGCGAGCGAGGGGGAGAGCGAGCGAGCGAGGGGGAGAGAGAGCGAGCGAGGGGGAGAGAGAGAGCGAGCGAGGGGGAGAGAGAGAGAGTGAGCGAGGGGGAGAGAGAGAGAGTGAGCGAGGGGGAGAAGGCGAGCGTGGGCACGCGAGGGGGAGAAGGCGAACATTCGTGCGCGAGGGAGAGAGCGAGAGCGCACGCAAGGCGGAGAGCGAGAGCGAGCACGAGGAAGGGGGAGAGCGAGAGGGCGAGCGAGGGGGGAGAGCGAGAGGGCGAGCGAGGGGGGAGAGCGAGAGGGCGAGCGAGGGGGGAGAGGGCGAGCGAGGGGGGAGAGCGCGAGCGAGGGGGAGAACGCGAGCGAGGGGGAGAGCGCGAGCGAGGGGGAGAGCGCGAGCGAGGGGGAGAGCGCGAGCGCGAGCGAGGGGGAGAGCGCGAGCGCGAGCGAGCGTGAGGGGGAGGGGTATAGCGAATGCGAGGGGGAGAGAACGAGCGCGAGGGGGAGAGAACGAGCGCGAGGGGGAGAGAACGAGCGCGAGGGGGAGAGAACGAGCGCGAGGGGGAGAGAACGAGCGCGAGGGGGAGAGAACGAGCGCGAGGGGGAGAGAAAGAGAGCGAGGGGGAGAGCGCGAGCGCGCGCGAGGGGGAGAGCGCGAGGGCCGGGGGAGAGCGAGAGGGCCGGGGGGGGAGCGAGAGGGCCGGGGGGGGAGCGAGAGGGCCGGGGGGGGGGGGAGCGAGAGGGCCGGGGGGGGAGCGAGAGGGCCGGGGGGGGGGAGCGAGAGGGCCGGTGGTGGGAGCGAGAGGGCCGGTGGGGGGAGCGAGAGGGCCGGGGGGGGGAGCGAGAGGGCCGGGGGGGGAGCGAGAGGGCCGGGGGGGAGAGGGCGGGGGAGGGAGTGCGAGGGGGAGTGGGCGAGGGGGAGAGCGCAAGGGGCCGTGAGGGGGAGAGCACGAAGGAGCGCGACGCGAGCGGGAGAGCGCGAGGGAGCGCGAAGGGGGAGAGCGCAAGCACGAGGGAGCGCGAGGAGTAGGGGGATAGCACGAGGGAGCGCGAGCAGGAGGGGGAGAGCGAGCGCGCGAGCGAGGGGGAGAGCGAGCGTGCGAGCGAGGGGAGAGCGAGCGCGCGAGCGAGGGGGAGAGCGAGCGCGCAAGCGAGGGGGAGAGGGACAGCGAGGGGTAGAGGGAGAGCAAGGGGTAGAGGGAGAGCGAGGGGTAGAGGGAGAGCGAGGGGTAGAGGGAGAGCGAGGGGTAGAGGGAGAGCAAGGGGGAGAGGGAGAGCGAAGGAGAGAGGGAGAGCGAGAGCGAGGGGGAGAGGGAGAGCGAGGGGGAGAGCGAGCGCGAGGGGGAGAGCGAGCGTGAGGGGGAGAGCTAGCGCGAGGGGGAGAGCTAGCGCGAGGGGGAGAGCTAGCGCGGGGGGAGAGCGAGCGCGAGGGGGAGAGCGAGAGCACGAGGGAGCGCAAGGAGGAAGGGGAGAGCACGAGGGAGTGCGAGCAAGGGGTAGAGCGAGAACGCGAGTGCGCGCACGCGAGGAGAACGCGAGTGGGTGCGCGCGAGTGGGAGAACGCGAGTGGGCACGCGCGAGGGGGAGAACGCGAGTGGGCACGCGCGAGGGGGAGAACGCGAGTGGGCACGCGCGAGGGGGAGAACGCGAGTGGGCACGCGCGAGGGGGAGAACGCGAGTGGGCACGCGCGAGGTGGAGAACGCAAGCGGGCGCGCGCGAGGTGGGGAACGCAAGCGGGCGCGCGAGAGGGAGAATGTGAGCGTGCGTGTGCGAGGGGGAGAACACGAGTGTGTGCGCGCGAGTGAGAGAGCAAGAGCGCACGCAAAGGGGAGAGCGAGAGCGAGCATGAGCAAGGGGGAGAGCGAAAGCGCAAGGGGGAGAGCGCGAAGGGGAGAGCAAAAGGGCGAGCGGGGGGAGAGCGAGAGGGCGAGCGGGGGGGAGAGCGAGAGGGCGAGTGAGGGGGGAGAGCGAGAGCATGAGCCATGGGGACAGCGCGTGCGCAAACGTGAGGGGGAGAGCGCGAAAGAGCATGAGGGGGAGAGCGCGAGAGAGCGTGAGGGGGAGGGTGAGAGCGAGCGCGAGGGGGAGAGCAAGCACGAGGGGGAGCGAACAAGCGCGAGGGGGAGCGAAGGAGCGTAAGGGGTAGGGGAGAGCACGAGGGGTAGTGGGAGAGCGCGAGGGGGAGAGCACGAGGGCCGGAGCACGGGGGGCAGAGTGCGAGGGGCAGAGCGCAAGGGGCAGAACGCGAGCGGCAGAGCGCGAGCGGCAGAGCGCGAGGGCGGGAACGAGGGGGAGAGCGAGAGCGGGACGAGGGGGAGACCGAGAGCCCGAGCGAGGGGGAGAGCGAGAGCGCGAGCGAGCGAGGGGGAGAGCGAGAGCGCGAGCGAGCGAGGGGGAGAGCGAGAGCGCGAGCGAGCGAGGGGGAGAGCGAGAGCGCGGGCGAGCGAGGGGGAGAGCGAGAGCGCGGGCAAGCGAGGGGGAGAGCGAGAGCGCGAGCGAGCGAGGGGGAGAGCGAGAGCGCGAGCGAGCGAGGGGGGAGAGCGAGAGCGCGAGCGAGCGAGGGGGGAGAGCGAGAGCGCGAGCGAGCGAGGGGGAGAGCGAGAGCGCGAGCGAGCGAGGGGGAGAGCGAGAGCGCGGGCAAGCGAGGGGGAGAGCGAGAGCGCGAGCGAGGGGGAGAGCGAGAGCGCGAGCGAGGGGGAGAGCGAGAGCGCGAGCGAGGGGGAGAGCGAGAGCGCGAGCGAGGGGGAGAGCGAGAGCGAGAGCGCGAGCGCGAGCGAGGGGGAGAGCGAGAGCGCGAGCGCGAGCGAGGGGGAGAGCGAGAGCGCGAGCGCGAGCGAGGGGGAGAGCGAGAGCGCGAGCGCGAGCGAGGGGGAGAGCGAGAGCGCGAGCGAGGGGGAGAGCGAGAGCGCGAGCGAGGGGGAGAGCGAGAGCGCGAGCGAGGGGGAGAGCGAGAGCGCGAGCGAGGGGGTGAGCGAGAGCGCGAGCGAGGGGGTGAGCGAGAGCGCGAGCGAGGGGGAGAGCGAGAGCGCGAGCGAGGGGGAGAGCGAGAGCGCGAGCGAGGGGGAGAGCGAGAGCGCGAGCGAGCGAGGGGGAGAGCGAGAGCGCGAGCGAGCGAGGGGGAGAGCGAGAGCGCGAGCGAGCGAGGGGGAGAGCGAGAGCGCGAGCGAGCGAGGGGGAGAGCGAGAGCGCGAGCGAGCGAGGGGGAGAGCGAGAGCGCGAGCGAGGGGGAGAGCGAGAGCGCGAGCGAGGGGGAGAGCGAGAGCGAGAGCGCGAGCGAGGGGGAGAGCGAGGGGGAGAGCGAGAGCGAGAGCGCGAGCGAGGGGGAGAGCGAGAGCGAGAGCGCGAGCGAGGGGGGAGAGCGAGAGCGCGAGCGAGGGGGAGAGCGAGAGCGCGAGCGAGGGGGAGAGCGAGAGCGCGAGCGAGGGGGAGAGCGAGAGCGCGAGCGAGGGGGAGAGCGAGAGCGAGAGCGCGAGCGAGGGGGAGAGCGAGAGCGAGAGCGCGAGCGAGGGGGAGAGCGAGAGCGAGAGCGCGAGCGAGGGGGAGAGCGAGAGCGAGAGCGCGAGCGAGGGGGGGAGCGAGAGCGAGAGCGCGAGCGAGGGGGAGAGCGAGAGCGCGAGCGAGGGGGAGAGCGAGAGCGCGAGCGAGGGGGAGAGCGAGAGCGCGAGCGAGGGGGAGAGCGAGAGCGCGAGCGAGGGGGAGAGCGAGAGCGCGAGCGAGGGGGAGAGCGAGAGCGCGAGCGAAGGGGAGAGCGAGAGCGCGAGCGAGGGGGAGAAGGAGAGCGCGAGCGAGGGGGAGAAGGAGAGCGAGGGGGAGAGGGAGAGCGAGAGGGAGAGAGAGAGCGAGGGGTAGAGCGAGAGCGAGGGGTTGAGCGAGAGCGAGGGGGACAGCGAGAGCGAGGGGGACAGCGAGAGCGCGAGCGCGCGCGAGGGGGAGAGGGAGAGCGCGAGGGGGAGAGGGAGAGCGCGAGGGGGAGAGGGAGAGCGCGAGGGGGAGAGCGAGTGCGAGGGGTAGAGCGAGAGCGCGCACGAGGGGGAGAGCGAGAGAGTGGGCGCGCGCAAGGGGGAGAGCGATAGGGCGGGGGCGAGAGCGAGAGGGCGGGGGCGAGAGCGAGAGGGCGGGAGGAGAGTGAGAGGGCGAGGTGGAGAGAGCGAGCGCGAGGGGGAGAGAACAGGCGCGAGGGGGAGAGAACAGGCGCGAGGGGGAGAGAACAGGCGCGAGGGGGAGAGAACAGGCGCGAGGGGGAGAGAACAGGCGCGAGGGGCAGAGAACGAGCGCGAGGGGCAGAGAACGAGCGCGAGGGGCAGAGAACGAGCGCGAGGGGCAGAGAACGAGCGCGAGGGGCAGAGAAGGAGCGCGAGGGGCAGAGAAGGAGCGCGAGGGGCAGAGAACGAGCGCGAGGGGCAGAGAACGAGTGCGAGGGGCAGAGAACGAGCGCGAGGGGCAGAGAACGAGCGCGAGGGGCAGAGAACGAGCGCGAGGGGCAGAGCATGAGGGCGGGAGCGCGAGGGGGAAGCGAGAGGGGGGAGCACGAGGGGGAGCACGAGGGGGGAGCGCGAGGGGGGAGCGCGAGGGGGGAGCGCGAGGGGGAGAACGCGAGTGTACGCGCGATAGGGAGAACGCGAGTGTACGCGCGCGAGAGTGAGAACGCGTGTGTGAGCGCGCGAGGGGGAGAACGCGAGTGTGCATGCGCAAGGGGGAGAGCGAGAGCAAGCATGCGCAAGGGGGAGACTGAGAGCGCGAGGGGGAGAGGGAGAGCGCGAGGGGGAGAGGGAGAGCGCGAGGGGGAGAGGGAGAGCGCGAGGGGGAGAGGGAGAGCGCGAGGGGGAGAGGGAGAGCGCGAGGGGGAGAGCGAGTGCGAGGGGTAGAGCGAGAGCGCGCACGAGGGGGAGAGCGAGAGAGTGGGCGCGCGCAAGGGGGAGAGCGATAGGGCGGGGGCGAGAGCGAGAGGGCGGGGGCGTGAGCGAGAGTGCGGGAGGAGAGTGAGAGGGCGGGGCAGAGGGGGAGATGGCGAGGTGGAGAGAGCGAGCGCGAGGGGGAGAGAACAGGCGCGAGGGGGAGAGAACAGGCGCGAGGGGGAGAGAACAGGCGCGAGGGGGAGAGAACAGGCGCGAGGGGGAGAGAACGGGCGCGAGGGGGAGAGAACGGGCGCGAGGGGCAGAGAACGAGCGCGAGGGGCAGAGAACGAGCGCGAGGGGCAGAGAAGGAGCGCGAGGGGCAGAGAAGGAGCGCGAGGGGCAGAGAAGGAGCGCGAGGGGCAGAGAAGGAGCGCGAGGGGCAGAGAAGGAGCGCGAGGGGCAGAGAAGGAGCGCGAGGGGCAGAGAACGAGCGCGAAGGGCAGAGAACGAGCGCGAGGGGCAGAGAACGAGCACGAGGGGCAGAGAACGAGCACGAGGGGCAGAGAACGAGCGCGAGGGGCAGAGCGTGAGGGCGGGAGCGCGAGGGGGAAGCGAGAGGGGGGAGCACGAGGGGGAGCACGAGGGGGGAGCGCGAGGGGGGAGCGCGAGGGGGAGAACGCGAGTGTACGCGCGATAGGGAGAACGCGAGTGTACGCGCGCGAGAGTGAGAACGCGTGTGTGAGCGCGCGAGGGGGAGAACGCGAGTGTGCATGCGCAAGGGGGAGAGCGAGAGCAAGCATGCGCAAGGGGGAGACTGAGAGCGCGAGGGGGAGAGGGAGAGCGCGAGGGGGAGAGGGAGAGCGCGAGGGGGAGAGGGAGCGCGCGAAGGGGAGAGGGAGCGCGCGAAGGGGAGAGGGAGCGCGCGAAGGGGAGAGGGAGAGCGCGAAGGGGAAAGCGAGCGCGAGGGGGAGAGCGAGCGCGGGGGAGAGCGAGAGCGAGGAGGAGAGCGATCGCGAGGCGGGAGCGATCGCGAGGGGGGAGCAAGCGCGAGGGGGGAGCAAGCGCGAGGGGGGAGCAAGCGCGAGGGGGGAGCAAGCGCGAGGGGGAGAATGCGAGCGCGAGAGGTTGAACGCGCGAGGGAGCACAAGGGGGAGGGTGAGGGGGAGAACACGAGCATGAGGGAGCGCGAGGGGGAGGGCAGAAAGGAGCACGAGGTGGAGAATGCGAGCGCGAGGCAGCGCGAGGGGAAGAATGCGAACGCGAGGGAACATGAGGGAGTGCGAGGGGGAGAATGCGAACGCGAGGGAGCGCGAGGGGGAGAATGCGAACGTGAGGGAGCACGAGGGGAAGAATGCGAACCCGAGGGAGTGCAAGGGGGAGAGCAGAAGGTAGCGCGAGGGGGAGAACGCGAGTGTGCCAGCGCGAGGGGGAGAACGCGAGTGAGCGCGCTCGAGTGGGATAATGAGAACGCACGCAAGGGGAGAGCGTGAGCGAGGATGAGGGGGAGAGTGAGAGCGCGAGCGAGGGAGAGGGGGAGAGTGAGAGCGCGAGCGAGGGAGAGGGGGAGAGTGAGAGCGCGAGCGAGGGAGAGGGGGAGAGTGAGAGCGCGAGCGAGGGCGAGGGGTAGAGTGGGAGCGCGAGCGAGGGGGAGAGTGAGAGCGCGAGCGAGGGGGAGAGCGCATGGGAGCACGCGAGGGGAAGAGCGAGTGCGCGCGCGAAGGGCAGAGAGCGAGCGCGAGGGGCAGAGAGCGAGCGCGAGGGGCAGAGAGCGCGCGCGAGGGGTAGAGAGCGCGCGCGAGGGGCTGAGAGCGCGCGCGAGGGGTAGAGAGCGCGCGCGAGGGGTAGAGAGCGCGCGCGAGGGGTAGAGAGCGCGCGCGAGGGGTAGAGAGCGCGCGCGAGGGGTAGAGAGCGAGCGCGAGGGGTAGGGGGAGAGCGCGAGGGGTAGGGGGAGAGCGCGAGGGGTAGGGGGAGAGCGCGAGGGGTAGGGGGAGAGCGCGAGGGGTAGGGGGAGAGCGCGAGGGGTAGGGGGAGAGCGCGAGGGGTAGGGGGAGAGCGCGAGGGGTAGGGGGAGAGCGCGAGGGGCAGGGGGAGAGCGCGAGGGGCAGGGGGAGAGCGCGAGGGGTAGGGGAGAGCGCGAGGGGTAGGGGGTGAGCGCGAGGGGTAGGGGGAGAGCGCGAGGGGTAGGGGAGAGCGCGAGGGGTAGGGGGAGAGCGCGAGGGGTAGGGGAGAGCGCGAGGGGTAGGGGGAGAGCGCGAGGGGTAGGGGGAGAGCGCGAGGGGTAGGGGGAGAGCGCGAGGGGTAGGGGGAGAGCGCGAGGGGTAGGGGGAGAGCGCGAGGGGTAGGGGGAGAGCGCGAGGGGTAGGGGGAGAGCGCGAGGGGTAGGGGGAGAGCGCGAGGGGTAGGGGAGAGCGCGAGGGGTAGGGGAGAGCGCGAGGGGTAGGGGGAGAGCGCGAGGGGTAGGGGGAGAGCGCGAGGGGTAGGGGGAGAGCGCGAGGGGTAGGGGAGAGCGCGAGGGGTAGGGGAGAACGCGAGGGGTAGGGGAGAACGCGAGGGGTAGGGGAGAGCGCGAGGGGTAGGGGAGAGCGCGAGGGGTAGGGGAGAGCGCGGGGGGGTAGGGGAGAGCGCGGGGGGTAGGGGAGAGCGCGGGGGGTAGGGGAGAGCGCGGGGGTAGGGGAGAGCGCGGGGGTAGGGGAGAGCGCGGGGGGTAGGGGAGAGCGCGGGGGGTAGGGGAGAGCGCGAATGGTAGGGGAGAGCGCGAGGGCGAGGGGGAGAGCGCGAGGGGTAGGGGGAGAGCGCGAGGGGTAGGGGGAGAGCGCGAGGGGTAGGGAGAGAGCGCGAGGGGTAGGGGGAGAGCGCGAGGGGTAGGGGAGAGCGCGAGGGGTAGGGGAGAACGCGAGGGGTAGGGGAGAACGCGAGGGGTAGGGGAGAGCGCGAGGGGTAGGGGAGAGCGCGAGGGGTAGGGGAGAGCGCGAGGGGTAGGGGAGAGCGCGGGGGGTAGGGGAGAGCGCGGGGGGTAGGGGGAGAGCGCGGGGGGTAGGGGAGAGCGCGGGGGGTAGGGGAGAGCGCGGGGGGTAGGGGAGAGCGCGGGGGGTAGGGGAGAGCGCGAATGGTAGGGGAGAGCGCGAGGGCGAGGGGGAGAGCGCGAGGGTGAGGGGGAGAGCGTGAGGGCGAGGGGGAGAGAGCGAGCGCGAGGGGGAGAGAGCGAGCGCGAGGGGGAGAGAGCGAGCGCGAGGGGGAGAGCGCGAGCACGAGGGGGAGAATGCGAGGGGGAGAGCGCGAGCGGGAGAGCACGAGGGGGAGCGTGAGGGGGAGCGTGAGGGGGAGCGCGAGGGGGAGCGCGAGGGGGAGCGCGAGGGGGAGCGCGAGAGCGCGGGCACGCGCGAGGGGGAGAGCGAGAGGGCGGGAGCGAGAGTGAGAGGGCGGGGGCGAGAGCGAGAGAGCGGGGGCGAGAGCGAGAGGGCGGGGGCGAGAGCGAGGGGTAGAGCGAGAGCGAGGGGGACAGCGAGAGCGAGGGGGACAGTGAGAGCGAGGGGGACAGCGAGAGCGCGAGCAAGCGTGAGGGGGAGAGGGAGAGCGCGAGGGGGAGAGCAAGCGAAAGGGGGAGAGCGAGCGAAAGGGGGAGAGCGAGCACGAGCGGTAGAGTGAGAGCACGCACGAGGGGGAGAGCGAGAGAGTGGGCGCGCGCAAAGGGGAGAGCGATAGGGCGGGGGCGAGAGCGAGAGGGCGGAGGCAGAGAGCGAGAGGGCGGGAGGAGAGTGAGAGGGCGGGGCAGAGAGGGAGAGGGCGGGGGAGATGGCGAGGTGGAGAGAGCGAGCGCGAGGGGGAGAGAGTGAGCGCGAGGGGGAGAGAGCGAGCGTGAGGGGGAGAGAACGAGCGTGAGGGGGAGAGAACGAGCGCGAGGGGGAGAGAACGAGCGCGAGGGGGAGAGAACGAGCGCGAGGGGCAGAGAACGAGCGCGAGGGGCCGAGAACGAGCGCGAGGGGCAGAGAACGAGCGCGAGGGGCAGAGAACGAGCGCGAGGGGGAGAGCGCGGGGGTGGGAGAGAGCGCGAGGGGTAGGGGGAGAGCGCGAGGGGTAGGGGAGAGTGCGAGGGACAGAGCGTGAGGGCGGGAGCGCGAGGGGGAAGCGAGAGGGGGGAGCGCGAGGGGGAGCGCGAGTGGGGAGTGCGAGGGGGGAGCGCGAGGGGGAGAATGCGAGTGTACGCGCGATAGGGAGAACGCGAGTGTACGCGCGCGAGAGTGAGAACGCGAGTGTGAGCGCGCGAGGGGGAGAACACGAGTGTGCATGCGCAAGGGGGAGAGCGAGAGCAAGCACGCGCAAGGGGGAGAGTGAGAGCGCGAGGTGGAGAGGGAGAGCGCGAGGGGGAGAGGGAGAGCG